>NC_091316.1:3473778-3543778 GCF_038502225.1 Cherax quadricarinatus
TCTTGACAGCCAGGTCTGTGTATCTCAGTAATGCTGACCCACTAGTGTAGTCTTGACAGCCAGGTCTGTGTATCTCAGTAATGCTGACCCACTAGTGTGGTCTTGACAGCCAGGTCTGTGTATCTCAGTAATGCTGACCCACTAGTGTGGTCTTGACAGCCAGGTCTGTGTATCTCAGTAATGCTGACCCACTAGTGTGGTCTTGACAGCCAGGTCTGTGTATCTCAGTAATGCTGACCCACTAGTGTGGTCTTGACAGCCAGGTCTGTGTATCTCAGTAATGCTGACAAACTAGTGTGGTCTTGACAGCCAGGTCTGTGTATCTCAGTAATGCTGACCCACTAGTGTGGTCTTGACAGCCAGGTCTGTGTATCTCAGTAATGCTGACAAACTAGTGTGGTCTTGACAGCCAGGTCTGTGTATCTCAGTAATGCTGACAAACTAGTGTGGTCTTGACAGCCAGGTCTGTGTATCTCAGTAATGCTGACCCACTAGTGTGGTCTTGACAGCCAGGTCTGTGTATCTCAGTAATGCTGACCCACTAGTGTGGTCTTGACAGCCAGGTCTGTGTATCTCAGTAATGCTGACAAACTAGTGTGGTCTTGACAGCCAGGTCTGTGTATCTCAGTAATGCTGACCCACTAGTGTGGTTTTGACAGCCAGGTCTGTGTATCTCAGTAATGCTGACAAACTAGTGTGGTCTTGACAGCCAGGTCTGTGTATCTCAGTAATGCTGACCCACTAGTGTGGTTTTGACAGCCAGGTCTGTGTATCTCAGTAATGCTGACCCACCAGTGTGGTCTTGACAGCCAGGTCTGTGTATCTCAGTAATGCTGACCCACCAGTGTGGTCTTGACAGCCAGGTCTGTGTATCTCAGTAATGCTGACCCACCAGTGTGGTCTTGACAGCCAGGTCTGTGTATCTCAGTAATGCTGACCCACCAGTGTGGTCTTGACAGCCAGGTCTGTGTATCTCAGTAATGCTGACCCACCAGTGTGGTCTTGACAGCCAGGTCTGTGTGTCTCAGTAATGCTGACCCACTAGTGTGGTCTTGACAGCCAGGTCTGTGTGTCTCAGTAATGCTGACCCACTAGTGTGGTCTTGACAGCCAGGTCTGTATATCTCAGTAATGCTGACCCACTAGTGTGGTTTTGACAGCCAGGTCTGTGTATCTCAGTAATGCTGACCCACTAGTGTGGTCTTCACAGCCAGGTCTGTGCATCTCAGTAATGCTGACCCACTAATGTGGTCTAGACAGCCAGGTCTGTGTATCTCAGTAATGCTGACCCACTAATGTGGTCTAGACAGCCAGGTCTGTGTATCTCAGTAATGCTGACCCACTAGTGTGGTCTTGACAGCCAGGTCTGTGTATCTCAGTAATGCTGACCCACTAGTGTGGTCTTGACAGCCAGGTCTGTGTATCTCAGTAATGCTGACCCACTAGTGTGGTCTTGACAGCCAGGTCAGTGTATCTCAGTAATGCTGACCCACCAGTGTGGTCTTGACAGCCAGGTCTGTGTATCTCAGTAATGCTGACCCACTAGTGTGGTCTTGACAGCCAGGTCTGTGTATCTCAGTAATGCTGACCCACTAGTGTGGTCTTGACAGCCAGGTCTGTGTATCTCAGTAATGCTGACCCACTAGTGTGGTCTTGACAGCCAGGTCTGTGTATCTCAGTAATGCTGACAAACTAGTGTGGTCTTGACAGCCAGGTCTGTGTATCTCAGTAATGCTGACCCACCAGTGTGGTCTTGACAGCCAGGTCTGTGTATCTCAGTAATGCTGACCCACTAATGTGGTCTTGACAGCCAGGTCTGTGTATCTCAGTAATGCTGACCCACTAGTGTGGTCTTGACAGCCAGGTCTGTGTATCTCAGTAATGCTGACCCACTAGTGTGGTCTTGATAGCCAGGTCTGTGTATCTCAGTAATGCTGACCCACCAGTGTGGTCTTGACAGCCAGGTCTGTGTATCTCAGTAATGCTGACCCACTAGTGTGGTCTTGACAGCCAGGTCTGTGTATCTCAGTAATGCTGACCCACTAGTGTGGTCTTGACAGCCAGGTCTGTGTGTCTCAGTAATGCTGACCCACTAGTGTGGTCTTGACAGCCAGGTCTGTGTATCTCAGTAATGCTGACCCACTAGTGTGGTCTTCACAGCCAGGTCTGTGTATCTCAGTAATGCTGACCCACTAGTGTGGTCTTCACAGCCAGGTCTGTGTATCTCAGTAATGCTGACCCACTAGTGTGGTCTTGACAGCCAGGTCTGTGTATCTCAGTAATGCTGACCCACTAGTGTGGTCTTGACAGCCAGGTCTGTGTATCTCAGTAATGCTGACCCACTAGTGTGGTCTTCACAGCCAGGTCTGTGTATCTCAGTAATGCTGACCCACTAGTGTGGTCTTGACAGCCAGGTCTGTGTATCTCAGTAATGCTGACCCACTAGTGTGGTCTTCACAGCCAGGTCTGTGTATCTCAGTAATGCTGACCCACTAGTGTGGTCTTCACAGCCAGGTCTGTGTATCTCAGTAATGCTGACAAACTAATGTGGTCTTGACAGCCAGGTCTGTGTATCTCAGTAATGCTGACCCACCAGTGTGGTCTTGACAGCCAGGTCTGTGTATCTCAGTAATGCTGACCCACTAGTGTGGTCTTGACAGCCAGGTCTGTGTATCTCAGTAATGCTGACCCACTAGTGTGGTCTTCACAGCCAGGTCTGTGTATCTCAGTAATGCTGACCCACTAGTGTGGTCTTGACAGCCAGGTCTGTGTATCTCAGTAATGCTGACAAACTAGTGTGGTCTTGACAGCCAGGTCTGTGTATCTCAGTAATGCTGACCCACTAGTGTGGTCTTGATAGGCAGGTCTGTGTATCTCAGTAATGCTGACCCACCAGTGTGGTCTTGACAGCCAGGTCCGTGTATCTCAGTAATGCTGACCCACTAGTGTGGTCTTGACAGCCAGGTCTGTGTATCTCAGTAATGCTGACAAACTAGTGTGGTCTTGACAGCCAGGTCTGTGTATCTCAGTAATGCTGACCCACTAGTGTGGTCTTGATAGCCAGGTCTGTGTATCTCAGTAATGCTGACCCACCAGTGTGGTCTTGACAGCCAGGTCCGTGTATCTCAGTAATGCTGACCCACTAGTGTGGTCTTGACAGCCAGGTCTGTGTATCTCAGTAATGCTGACCCACTAGTGTGGTCTTGATAGCCAGGTCTGTGTATCTCAGTAATGCTGACCCACTAGTGTGGTCTTGACAGCCAGGTCTGTGTATCTCAGTAATGCTGACCCACTAGTGTGGTCTTGACAGCCAGGTCTGTGTATCTCAGTAATGCTGACCCACTAGTGTGGTCTTGACAGCCAGGTCTGTGTATCTCAGTAATGCTGACCCACTAGTGTGGTCTTGACAGCCAGGTCTGTGTATCTCAGTAATGCTGACCCACTAGTGTGGTCTTGACTGCCAGGTCTGTGTATCTCAGTAATGCTGACCCACTAGTGTGGTATTGACAGCCAGGTCTGTGTATCTCAGTAATGCTGACCCACTAGTGTGGTCTTGACAGCCAGGTCTGTGTATCTCAGTAATGCTGACCCACTAGTGTGGTCTTGACAGCCAGGTCAGTGTATCTCAGTAATGCTGACCCACCAGTGTGGTCTTGACAGCCAGGTCTGTGTATCTCAGTAATGCTGACCCACCAGTGTGGTCTTGACAGCCAGGTCTGTGTATCTCAGTAATGCTGACCCACCAGTGTGGTCTTGACAGCCATGTCTGTGTATCTCAGTAATGCTGACCCACTAGTGTGGTCTTGACAGCCAGGTCTGTGTATCTCAGTAATGCTGACAAAGTCACATAATTGGATCTTAATATAACGCTTTCTTTTATGCTAAATTTTATGAATCAATCTATTGCGAGACAATTAACACTTGACGTTCTTGACCTAACACTAATGTTGTTGTTACCGAATCCTGAATTACTCACGAAATCGTAATGGCACGATTGTAAACAAACCACGGTACGGGTAGAGACTGAACTCGCGGCAAGCTAGTTATAAAACTCCAAGGCCAGAGCTGGCCTGGAGTTTGACAACTCACTTACCGCGAGTTCTAACCCCACTAGTACCGTGTTTTGGCTGAATTCTGAAGTATGGGAAAGTGAAGTTGAGTGTTTTTACCATGTAAGCACCAATCGTTTTATATATGGAAAAACAAACTCTGAAAACGACTCTTTTTTCCATGCTCACTTGATTTATCAATATATTATGGAAGAGTCACTGAACACAACCATGACGCATAAATGTATACGTCCATCACTGTGATGAATGGTTTTCAAAACCGACAAGTTGAAGAATTGAGACACTTATGCAACACATGGGAATCTTTATTGAAGAAACGTTTCGCCACACAGTGGCTTCATCAATCCAATACAAAGTAGAAATGGGTAAGGAGAGGAGGAGTTCAAGGTAATCAGTCCCTCAACCTGGAAACGATGTGTTCAGAGTGATGGACTGAACACATCGTTTCCAGGTTGAGGGACTGATTACCTCGAACTTCTCCAGTGACACCTCCAAGTCAAAGCAATAAAGACAACCGGAAATACAAAAGCTAGTGTTTACTCTAGGTCCGGCAGTATGTCCTGAGCAGCAATAATAATAATAATAATAATAATAATAACAATAATAATAATAATAATAATCATCAAACACTCCAGAAGAAATACGAACACTGTCGACCAGTATTAAAACAAAACTTACCCGAGCTACATAAACTTTAACTCGGAAAAGCTACGTGTTTTATAATGTAGACAGGAGGGCACCACACTGTGCTACGGTACATTGCTTTCAAGGGGACTGGACTGGGACCAGGCAGCCGGGATAGCCTCCGGAAGGGACTCCTGGTAAACTATGCCGCATCTGAGGTTTAATGATTGCATTCTCAGGTCTTGATAAACAGTGTCGACACCAGAATCGATCTGGTCATAACTGCTACACTTGGACCCCATACACATGCAAGCACGTTAATACACACACACACACACACACACACACACACACACACGTGGCGAGGTGTCAGAGTGGGCACCTGTGACCCGTGGGGTCCCACAGGGGTCAGTCCTAGCACCAGTGCTGTTTCTGGTATTTGTGAACGACATGACGGAAGGAATAGACTCTGAGGTGTCCCTGTTTGCAGATGACGTGAAGTTGATGAGAAGAATTCACTCGATCGAAGACCAGGCAGAACTACAAAGGGATATGGACAGGCTGCAGACCTGGTCCAGCAATTGGCTCCTGGAGTTCAATCCCACCAAGTGCAAAGTCATGAAGATTGGGGAAGGGCAAAGAAGACCGCAGACGGAGTACAGTCTAGGGGGCCAGAGACTACAAACCTCACTCAAGGAAAAAGATCTTGGGGTGAGTATAACACCAGGCATATCTCCTGAAGCGCACATCAACCAAATAACTGCTGCAGCATATGGGCGCCTAGCAAACCTCAGAACAGCATTCCGACATCTTAATAAGGAATCATTCAGGACCCTGTACACCGTGTACGTTAGGCCCATATTGGAGTATGCGGCACCAGTTTGGAACCCACACCTAGCCAAGCACGTAAAGAAACTAGAGAAAGTGCAAAGGTTTGCAACAAGACTAGTCCCAGAGCTAAGAGGTATGTCCTACGAGGAGAGGTTAAGGGAAATCAACCTGACGACACTGGAGGACAGGAGAGATAGGAGGGACATGATAACGACATACAAAATACTGAGAGGAATTGACAAGGTGGACAAAGACAGGATGTTCCAGAGATTGGACACAGTAACAAGGGGACACAGTTGGAAGCTGAAGACACAGATGAATCACAGGGATGTTAGGAAGTATTTCTTCAGCCACAGAGTAGTCAGTAAGTGGAATAGTTTGGGAAGCGATGTAGTGGAGGCAGGATCCATACATAGCTTTAAGCAGAGGTATGATAAAGCTCACGGCTCAGGGAGAGTGACCTAGTAGCGATCAGTGAAGAGGCGGGGCCAGGAGCTCGGACTCGACCCCCGCAACCTCAACTAGGTGAGTACAACCAGGTGAGTACACACACACGACAAGCGCCTTTGTCAACTGGTAACTAACATATACAATAGGCCTAGTGTCTAATCGACATGTGGCTAGGACCGAATGGTAACTAACACAGTCACAGAGTAGTCAGGAAGTGGAATAGTTTGGGAAGCGATGTAGTGGAGACATGATCCATTCATAGCTTTCAGCAGATGTATGATAAAGCTCATGGTGCAGGGAGTGTGAGTACACACACACACATCCTGCAGACTATCCGCGCAAGCCGGGGCTCCGAAATTCCAATGGGATGGAAACAGTGTAGTCGCGACTACCCTATTGTATATGGTTAAACCGTGGGAACCCGCAAGGTGCGGCTTCCCTATACATGTACATTATTTCAGGCTATGAAACAGAATTCTTCTCCAGGCTGAGGGACTGACGACCTCAAATCTACATCTTCAAGGGTGATGGACTGATTGCATCGTCTTCACATCTCTACTGCTCCTGCCTACTTTCTGTACTCGACTGAAGAAGCCTACTGTGTAAGCGAAACGTTTCGGAATAAAAATGCCTAAATGTTTCCTATGTGTCTTACTTACCAACTTGTCGGTATTGTATACCATTTTAATATTCACTTGTACTGTGTGATGAACCACACAGTGGTAACTAACACTAGTTATGTTTCAGTGTTATATTCCAGTACACAGGATGTGCTGCATGCCTGAATTAATGAAATCTGTCGGATTGAGCTTGAAGAATTCGGTAAGGCGACGAGGGTATAAAATATTCCAAAATGTTTCTGGTACGCATCTTTGTCCTGGTGTGTGATGGATGACAATTAATATCACCGAAAAGATCATTAAATAACATCATAAGATAACACTGGACTGCGGGGGGCGGGGGGGGGGGCGGAATAAACACATTCACTGAAGTGTTCTAAGTGAACATTGTCCTCAGACTTTCGACAGTCATGTCATTTTGTCATCTCACTGCAGTACTGCACTGTGTAGAGGGATGCGTCTGCAGGTCAGTGATTTCAGTGAAAGGAACAACATGAACACAGCAGAGTTGGGTAATCGAGGCTGGGACCCTGGGTAGCTTAAGAAGAGATTGGACAAATATATGAGTGGGAGGGGCTGGGTTTAAGAGGTGTGTGGGTACAGGAGTAAAATTTTTGGTAACTTTGGGAAGGGGTGCTTTTGATAAGGACCTGCCTTGTATGGGCCAGTAGGCCTTTTGCAGTGTTCCTCCATTCTTATGTTCTGTTTGTTGGTGAGAGAGGACAGTATCACATTACACACGACGGTGATAATCGCACCAGCGGCAACCTCACTACATGTGTGACGAATACTGGGAACGTGAAGTGGCAAGATACACATACACAACAAGGGGTATCAGAGGCAGCCAGTATTACAATTATATTACACGTATCACTGCCTGTGCACGACCATCCCACCTGCCAACCACACTGTCACCTCTAACGTCACTACACTACCTCCCACCGCCAATCACTACATATCAACACCAATACCACAAGCAAACAGACACAGGTACAACTAATGTGGCATTTTATTGTTGCAACGTATTGCTCTCCAGGAGCTTTGTCAAGCTCGGAGAGCGAAGGAAGAACAACAATGCTTAGTTCTCCCATTAAGTTTCGACATGCACCAGAATACTGAGTTATCAACACCAAAGACTTGGACTATAGCAGAGTATAAATATTGTGCTTTATCGACCTGGCTTACTCGGCAATGATTGTTTAACCAAACAAGTTGTATACATGTTCATGTTTTGTATTACGAAGGGAAAGCTAGCTGAGGCATTACAAAAAAACTATTCCGTTGACATTAGAGTTTTTAACGAAGGCTGACAAGAGAGATTTATCCAAGTTAACTTAGGCTGCAGGCTTATTTTGGTGCAAAAATGAAAAAAAAATCAGAGTGAACAGGGATAACAGGAATACGAAAAGATATTCACCTCTCCACCCGCCCCAGGATCAAACCCAGGCATTTTGTTGAGAATCAAGGATTCTTTTACTGAGCAACGAGAGGCACTGAAGCACAGTCTATAAAATGCTGTATGGGAAGACTGGACACACTCCAAAATTGAAGTTTATTGGCATAAAATGGTGGGAGAGGGAGGATGGTGAGGGTGATTGGATGTACAGTAGAGGGGGTGAGTGTGGTTGGGTATTACAAGGGAGGGGGGATTCTGGGGATCAACGCCCCCTCGGCTCGGTCCATGGATCAGGGGCTGATCAACGAGGCTGTTACTGCTGGCCGCACGTAGTCCAATGTACGAACCACAGTCCGGCTGATCTGGCACTGACTTGAGGCATCTATCCAGCTCCCTCTTGAAGACAACCAGGGGTCTATTGGTAATTCCACTCTACAGAAGACGACGAAGAGTCACTGAGCTCCTCAGGAGTGCTAGAATATCTGATACACGAAAGGAGGCGCTGACCAGGGAAGTGGAAACTATCGAACTTAAGTTAAATGACTCTTACAGGAACCAGGAGAAACAGGAGCAGCTTAAAGCTATTAGTGAAATTAAAAGAAATGCAAAAAATCACTCCCTACGAAAGTAAAAGACTGGGCAGACGATGCAAAATGCCGCCAATAAAAAGTAGGGGCGCCATTGGTACACTAAGGGAAAACACCATAAGTGTCCGGGGCCTAAGACTGTTCAACAGCCTCCCATCAAGCATTAGGGGAATTGCCAATAAACCCCTGGCTGTCTTCAAGAGAGAGTTGGACAGATACCTAAAGTCAGTGCCGGATCAGCCGGGCTGTGGCTCGTACGTTGGGGTGCGTGCGGCCGGCAGTAACAGCCTAGTTGATCAGGCTCTGATCCATCGGGAGGCCTGGTCATGGACCGGGCCGCGGGGGCGTTGATCCCCGGAATAACCTCCAGGTATGGCTGGTGGGAGGCTGTTGAACAGGCGAGTGTGGTTGGGTATTACAGGGGAGTGGGTGAGTGTGGTTCGGTATTACAAGGGAGGGGGTGAGTGTGGTTCGGTATTACAAGGGAGGGGGTGAGTGTGGCTCGGTATTACAAGGGAGGGGGTGAGTGTGGTTCGGTATTACAAGGGAGGGGGTGAGTGTGGTTCGGTATTACAAGGGAGGGGGTGAGTGTGGCTCGGTATTACAAGGGAGGGGGTGTAACGGGGGAAAGAATTACTGCAAGTAGAGCAGAGTGGTGGTGGGGGAGTACTACGCTCGAGGTAATGTAGATTAAGCACAGTACCTGCCTGTGGTCGCATTATATAGGGAGGGGAGGAGAATCCGGGAGAAGGTCGGGGGCGGGTTCCTGACGGATATGGAAGACAGGATCTCATCGATGTCAATACACATACAACCCGCACATGTGCGGGATATATGTATATTGTTCCAGCCAATTGTATTGTGTTGTTTTCGTTTTTTATGTCACTTTTTTTGCCACGAGCTTATTGTTCATAGTTCAGAGTCGAGATTTTGGAAGGCAGTGTGGAGGATAAGGTGTAGTGGCAAATGTTATGGAAGGTAGTGTGGAGTCTACCTGGAGGGTGTTCCAGGGATGAGATAGACGTTTTATTGAACATTGTTGTGAGACGTGATCATGAACAGTGTTTTGCACGGTGATTCACACTTAGCAAAACTTACACTCGCTAGGCTACTGTACTTTGTGGCGTCAGCAGTAGTAGCAGCAGCAGCAGCAGCAGCAAGCCGTGGGGTCGAGACTTCGCCAGCCCTGAAGCCATTATAAACTGACCCACATCCTGTAAGCAACCGCTCCTCTCTCCGTTCCCCCACCCCCTTTCCCTTTTCCCTTTTCTTTCTTTCACATATATCCACTCACAGTATGTTACCCGTAGTCGTTTCCGGGGGTCACCGCCCCTGCGGCCAGTGTGAGATATCCCATTTGCGACATCAGTATCTAGAAGTGCTAATCCCTGATATCCTGACCCTGGTTTGGGAATCTCGGCTCTCTGAATGAGCACATGGTGGCGTTCCCATGGCAAAGCCTGATGAACTAGGGGGAGAACTAGCCGGACTTTTAAACTGCAATAGCGAGGAGTTAGGAAGGGCTTGGTGAGGAGTCTTGGCTGGGACGGGAGCTAGCTAGGTCTCGTCTCTCTGTCTGTCTGTCTGTCTGTCTGTCTGTCTGTCTGTGTCTCTCTCTCTCTCTCTCTCTCTCTCTCTCTCTCTCTCTCTCTCTCTCTCTCTCTCTCTCTCTCTGGGTTGCAGAGTTAGACTATTTTATTCTGCAACATTCCAGTCTGCTTATTGCCCATTACCTTATCATTTCTCTGTAAATTTAATCTTCCCTAGAATTAGCATTACTAGGGCTATTACCAGTACCATTACCGGTGTCATTACCAGTCATTATCAGTGCCATTACTTAGCAATTACATACAAATTCTATTGATGTAAGACCTTCAATAATGTTGTATAAGGACGAGTCTGAGTTGAGACCAGTTGTACTGACCTTGAAGCAGCAGTAATATTACCACCAGGATCAAGGCATGTCTCGCCCGCCCACCACATCTCTGTTTCGCCCACATCCTTCTGCCAAAGAAAACAACAAATACTTGTTACATAAAATATTTTTTTACATAAATACAATAGATTCATTAACAATTTAGTGTCAAGGTAAAAAAAAATATACAGAAGTACCTGCAGGTACGTAGATGCACAAAATAGAATACAGAGAATGTACATCTCAAAATACAAAGATTACAAGTATAACCTTAATTTTTAAAGAGGTGGAGAGTAAGCCAGCGGAAGTCCTCGACCAGATGACCAAAAGTTCCAGCTGTGGGTCATAATATAACTAAGACCCGCGTCAGGAAACACTTGTCCTGTTTCCTGACAATTATACATAATGCATAAAAAATATTGGACCCCGGTCGTGGTCAACATTATACATATATACAATGCATAATATACACCAAGAAGTGTATTTATCTATAGGTATATATGCTACAAGTATACTGTAATCCCTCTTCAAGGATTAAAATATTTTTGTCAAGTGGTGGACAGGTTACCATGAGGCCTTAATGACCATCGTGTGGTCGATAGGCTTCAAACGCCATTAACTTACGATCGTAAATTAACATTTTTTTCCTCTCAATAATAATTTACACTTCTCTCACTGACCTGAGTATTACAGTAATGTACACATCTTTGAACAATTATTATTTAAAAAAAGTTCCATTAGAGTTAATAATAGACCCTATATAATTGCGGTTCTTAATGACCTGTTAGGTCAAGGGGGAGGCAGATTATGAAAGAAGAAGAAGAAGAAGAAGAAAATTATTTTGTAGTTCTATTACACAGTACAGACAGAAACACACAGACAGAAAGAAAAACTTCAAGGACAGTGAAGCCATCACCAAGACTATATAAATTATCACGTCACAACAATCGTCTCACTCGTACCGAAGTGAGAGACCAATTCACCGATGGTCAAAGTAAACAGAATAACCTTCCAGAGGCATCAGCAATCATGGTTAGAGAAAACTCATTCTTTAAACACATTTAGACGGCCCAGCCTCTTGGTCAAACATCGAGTTTTGACTGGAAGACGCTGGAAGCTTAAAGCCTATTGCATGGAGGAAGCGCTAAATCGTAGGGATAACTCAGTGTCATTGAAGATTCTACTTTACCAGAAAAAAAAAACTGGTAACGGAAATAAGGGAGTTGCACTCTGAGGAGAGATGCAAGGAAGACATGATCACGACGTGCGAGATACTAAGAGGCAATGAGAGGAGAGAAGTTACATGGGGTTATAGATGCTGAAAATACTGACGAGTTACAGGGGTCTTAGGAAGTGGATTTCAGGACAAAATCGAGGAACATTGCAATAGACCTACTTGTCCATACTAGGCAGGTTCTTCTCAATTCCAAACTATCCATCTGAAATACTTGTTCAACCTACCGTCACCCTTAAAATAGCTTATACTTGTGGAAAGTAGTGGTAGATATGGCGGAGGTAAACAATGCACAGTCTATGTGCCGGGGACCTGGAGGCCAGAATTTGCTTTGGTCAATTGTAGACTGAAAGGGGCGGTGCCCCGACCCCTGCACCCACAGCAAGGTAGTACAATTGTACCTACAGCTGCTGCTCAAACATCTCAGCTGGTCAGGGCTCTCTCTCTCTCTCTCTCTCTCTCTCTCTCTCTCTCTCTCTCTCTCTCTCTCTCTCTCTCTCTCTCTCTCGCTGATTACGAATATACAGAGTGATAGAGTACTTAAAGAGATAGAACGAGAGAAAAGAGATGCGAAGAATAAGAGGTCAAAGAGAAACACGTCAAATAAAGAACAATAAAGACTTCTAGAGATATAGCAAAATATACAGAGAAAATAGAGAGAGACACTCGGTGCGCTGAACGTGACCTAGTGTGACCTGCCTGACCTTACAACACAAAGGTCACAGTAACGTCACTACAAAATCACTCTGACCTCCCTCCCGCTGCCATTATAATGTATTAGCAGATACAATCAGAAAAAAAATAATTACAATCCATTTTACTGCCAACTTTCTCGTTCTGTGCATATATATATATATATATATATATGTATATATCTATATATATGTATATATCTATATATATATATATATATATATATATATATATATATATATATATATATATATATATATGTATATATATGTATATGTATATATATGTATGTATGTATATATTTGTATGTATATATGTTATTTTTTTTTTTTTATTATCACACCGGCCGATTCCCACCAAGGCAGGGTGGCCCGAAAAAGAAAAACTTTCACCATCATTCACTCCATCACTGTCTTGCCAGAAGGGTGCTTTACACTACAGTTTTTAAACTGCAACATTAACACCCCTCCTTCAGAGTGCAGGCACTGTACTTCCCATCTCCAGGACTCAAGTCCGGCCTGCCGGTTTCCCTGAATCCCTTCATAAATGTTACTTTGCTCACACTCCAACAGCACGTCAAGTATTAAAAACCATTTGTCTCCATTCACTCCTATCAAACACGCTCATGCATGCCTGCTGGAAGTCCAAGCCCCTCGCACACAAAACCTCCTTTACCCCCTCCCTCCAACCTTTCCTAGGCCGACCCCTACCCCGCCTTCCTTCCACTACAGACTGATACACTCTTGAAGTCATTCTGTTTCGCTCCATTCTCTCTACATGTCCGAACCACCTCAACAACCCTTCCTCAGCCCTCTGGACAACAGTTTTGGTAATCCCGCACCTCCTCCTAACTTCCAAACTACGAATTCTCTGCATTATATTCACACCACACATTGCCCTCAGACATGACATCTCCACTGCCTCCAGCCTTCTCCTCGCTGCAACATTCATCACCCACGTTTCACACCCATATAAGAGCGTTGGTAAAACTATACTCTCATACATTCCCCTCTTTGCCTCCAAGGACAAAGTTCTTTGTCTCCACAGACTCCTAAGTGCACCACTCACTCTTTTTCCCTCATCAATTCTATGATTCACCTCATCTTTCATAGACCCATCCGCTGACACGTCCACTCCCAAATATCTGAATACGTTCACCTCCTCCATATTCTCTCCCTCCAATCTGATATTCAATCTTTCATCACCTAATCTTTTTGTTATCCTCATAACCTTACTCTTTCCTGTATTCACCTTTAATTTTCCTCTTTTGCACACCCTACCAAATTCATCCACCAATCTCTGCAACTTCTCTTCAGAATCTCCCAAGAGCACAGTGTCATCAGCAAAGAGCAGCTGTGACAACTCCCACTTTGTGTGTGATTCTTTATCTTTTAACTCCACGCCTCTTGCCAAGACCCTCGCATTTACTTCTCTTACAACCCCATCTATAAATATATTAAACAACCACGGTGACATCACACATCCTTGTCTAAGGCCTACTTTTACTGGGAAAAAATTTCCCTCTTTCCTACATACTCTAACTTGAGCCTCACTATCCTCGTAAAAACTCTTCACTGCTTTCAGTAACCTACCTCCTACACCATACACTTGCAACATCTGCCACATTGCCCCCCTATCCACCCTGTCATACGCCTTTTCCAAATCCATAAATGCCACAAAGACCTCTTTAGCCTTATCTAAATACTGTTCACTTATATGTTTCACTGTAAACACCTGGTCCACACACCCCCTACCTTTCCTTTATAAAGCCTCCTTGTTCATCTGCTATCCTATTCTCCGTCTTACTCTTAATTCTTTCAATTATAACTCTACCATACACTTTACCAGGTACACTCAACAGACTTATCCCCCTATAATTTTTGCACTCTCTTTTATCCCCTTTGCCTTTATACAAAGGAACTATGCATGCTCTCTGCCAATCCCTAGGTACCTTACCCTCTTCCATACATTTATTAAATAATTGCACCAACCACTCCAAAACTATATCCCCACCTGCTTTTAACATTTCTATCTTTATCCCATCAATCCCGGCTGCCTTACCCCCTTTCATTTTACCTACTGCCTCACGAACTTCCCCCACACTCACAACTGGCTCTTTCTCACTCCTATAAGATGTTATTCCTCCTTGCCCTATACACGAAATCACAGCTTCCCTATCTTCATCATCATTTAACAATTCCTCAAAATATTCCCTCCATCTTCCCAATACCTCTAACTCTCCATTTAATAACTCTCCTCTCCTATTTTTAACTGACAAATCCATTTGTTCTCTAGGCTTTCTTAACTTGTTAATCTCACTCCAAAACTTTTTCTTATTTTCAACAAAATTTGTTGATAACATCTCACCCACTCTCTCATTTGCTCTCTTTTTACATTGCTTCACCACTCTCTTAACCTCTCTCTTTTTCTCCATATACTCTTCCCTCCTTGCATCACTTCTACTTTGGAAAAACTTCTCATATGCTAACTTTTTCTCCCTTACTACTCTCTTTACATCATCATTCCACCAATCGCTCCTCTTCCCTCCTGCACCCACTTTCCTGTAACCACAAACTTCTGCTGAACACTCTAACACTACATTTTTAAACCTACCCCATACCTCTTCGACCCCATTGCCTATGCTCTCATTAGCCCATCTATCCTCCAATAGCTCTTTATATCTTACCCTAACTGCCTCCTCTTTTAGTTTATAAACCTTCACCTCTCTCTTCCCTGATGCTTCTATTCTCCTTGTATCCCATCTACCTTTTACTCTCAGTGTAGCTACAACTAGAAAGTGATCTGATATATCTGTGGCCCCTCTATAAACATGTACATCCTGAAGTCTACTCAACAGTCTTTTATCTACCAATACATAATCCAACAAACTACTGTCATTTCGCCCTACATCATATCTTGTATACTTATTTATCCTCTTTTTCTTAAAATATGTATTACCTATAACTAAACCCCTTTCTATACAAAGTTCAATCAAAGGGCTCCCATTATCATTTACACCTGGCACCCCAAACTTACCTACCACACCCTCTCTAAAAGTTTCTCCTACTTTAGCATTCAGGTCCCCTACCACAATTACTCTCTCACTTGGTTCAAAGGCTCCTATACATTCACTTAACATCTCCCAAAATCTCTCTCTCTCCTCTGCATTCCTCTCTTCTCCAGGTGCATACACGCTTATTATGACCCACTTCTCGCATCCAACCTTTACTTTAATCCACATAATTCTTGAATTTACACATTCATATTCTCTTTTCTCCTTCCATAACTGATCATTTAACATTACTGCTACCCCTTCCTTTGCTCTAACTCTCTCAGATACTCCAGATTTAATCCCATTTATTTCCCCCCACTGAAACTCTCCTACCCCCTTCAGCTTTGTTTCGCTTAGAGCCAGGACATCCAACTTCTTTTCATTCATAACATCAGCAATCATCTGTTTCTTGTCATCCGCACTACATCCACGCACATTTAAGCATCCCAGTTTTATAAAGTTTTTCTTCTTCTCTTTTTTAGTAAATGTATACAGGAGAAGGGGTTACTAGCCCATTGCTCCCGGCATTTTAGTCGCCTCATACGACACACATGGCTTACGGAGGAAAGATTCTTTTCCACTTCCCCATGGACAATAGAAGAAATAAAAAAGAACAAGAGCTATTTAGAAAAAGGAGAAAAACCTAGATGTATGTATATATATATATGCATGTGCGTGTCTGTGAAGTGTGACCAAAGTGTAAGTAGGAGTAGCAAGATATCCCTGTTATCTAGCGTGTTTATGAGACAGAAAAAGAAACCAGCAATCCTACCATCATGCAAAACAGTTACAGGTTTTGTTTCACAGTCATCTGGCAGGACGGTAGTACTTCCCTGGGTGGTTGCTGTTTACCAACCTACTACCTACTATATATATATATATATATATATATATATATATATATATATATATATATATATATATATATATATATATATATATATACTATTAGAAAGGACTTAATTTTAAATGAGTCTTGCTAATTGACCAATTTTACCTATTCGGCACGACACACACACATATATATATATATATATATATATATATATATATATATATATATATATATATATATATATATATATATATATATGTATATGTATATATATGTATGTATCTATATGTATGTATCTATATGTATGTATATATATATATATATATATATATATATATATATATATATATATATATATATATATATATATATATATATATATATATATTTCCTTATTACCTCGATTACAAGATAAGTACATATTCGTAAGATATTTTAAACCCCTTCTTAAACATCTATGTACAGTATCATGCATGTTTTTATGTTACCATCACTGGAGAAACCTACACAAAACGAGTTTTCTGGTGATAAACAAGACTTGCCGGGGTGCAGAGCGAGTCTACTGGGTCAGTGTTGTCTGGTGGTGGACGAGATGTAGAGGTCACGGTCAGGTCACCAGCTGTGTGTGCTTACGAGAGTGTCCGTAACCCCGGAGGGGTTAGCCAGTGGAAGGTCTCAGTCAGATGACTGAAAGCTCCGGCTGCTGGTCATCATATGCCTTAGACCAGCGTCAGGAAACACTTGTTCAGTTTTCTGACAAACCCATCAAGTCTAAGAGGACAAACACACACACACACACACACACACACACACACACACACACACACACACACACACACACACACACGCACACACATACACACGCACACACATACACACACACACACATACACACACACACACACATACACACACACACACACACACACACACACACACACACACACACACACACACACACACACACACACACAGTTCCTTCACATTACCTACTCTGACCATCCACTCCGATCCACACAAAAGGAAGATTCTTGTATACAGCTGAACATTTCCTGGTGTGACATATTTATCGTTGATTGAAATGTTTTACCAACGCAGTAGGCTTCTTCAGTCAAATACAGAGGCGGCAGGTGTAGCAGCGAAGTGTAATGGTGTAATCAGTCCTCAGCATCCGCATTTTGTGTCCCCAGACACAATCTTCACGGGGCTGTAGAGGGATTGACTTTCTACATCTCCATCGCTCTTCTCTGTATTGCACCGACGAAACCACTAACTGGCGAAACGTTTCCTTGTGTCTTTCACATGTATTCCACATGTGTCTTATTCATCAATAATAGTTTATATCCTGCCCTCGCTTCATTCTGTCTCTGTAGCTCAGATATCACAAAGGTCGGCGAACAACCAAAACGTTCCGGGTTCGATTCTCTGGTCGGAGAGAAGCGTATTCCTATTCAGGTGTTGGATGTAAGGTGAGGATACAGTGAATTTAATGGCAATATAAATCTATCTAGCCATCCATTTCTCTCGCACACACACACAGCCTCCTCATCTCTGGTAGGTTGCCTGGGTGAGCGTGCAGCCTCCAAGGCCAGGCAGGTCTGGGTATGAGTCAGCCTGCCGCTCCCACCTAATACCCGACACTCTACACTCCTTATACCTCATATAACCCAACATATCCTCGTCCTCCTCCTGATACTCCTCACACCTGATATACCTCACACCGCAGGTCTTTCATTTCGAGAAACAAGAAATCGGCTAATAACCTTCGCTTATAATCCACTCATACACAAGCTACCAGCATCACCATCTAACTACCAGCACCATCAACTACCAGCATCACCAACTGCCACCACCATCTAACTACCAGCACCACCAACTACCAGCATCGCCATCTAACTGCCAGCACCACTAACTAGTACTAACACCACCAACCACACCACCACGGGTTAGCCAGACTTATTTTAGTTGGGGCAAGACAGTGTCAATGGGCAACAGGTAGGTAAACTTGCCCATACCTCCATCCCCGTGTGTAACTGCCCATCTTTGTATGCAGGGGTTGAGCCTCAGCTCCTGACTTCGACACTGCACTGTTCAACAGCCTCCCACCAGCAATAAGGGGCATTACCAGTAGACCCCTGGTTGTCTACAAGAGGGAGCTGGACAGATACCTAAAGTCGGTGCCGGATCAGCCGGGCTGTGGTTCGTACGTTGGATTGCGTGCGGCCAGCAATAACAGCCTCGTTGATCAGGCCCTGATCCACCGGGAGGCCTGATCGTGGACCGGGCCGCGGGGGCGTTGATCCCCGGAATACCTTCCAGGTAGGCGTTGTTTTAAATTGTGAAGTGAGGTGTGTACGCTCACCTATTTGTGGTTGCAGGAGTTGATTCACAGCTCCTGGCCCCGCCTCTTCACTGATCGCTACTAGGTCCACTCTCTCTCCCTGCTCCATGAGCTTTATCAAACCTCGTCTTAAAACTATATATGGTTCCTGCCTGTGTGTGTGTGTGTGTGTGTGTGTGTGTGTGTGTGTGTGTGTGTGTGTGTGTGTGTGTGTGTGTGTGTGTGTGTGTGTGTGTGTGTGTGTGTGTGTATGTCAGTGGGTCACGAGAGCTGTGGTTGTAACACACTGACAGTTCTTGTGGTCAGTATGGTCCACTAGATGTCTTCAGGTCTGTCACCACACTCTCGTGTTTCTCATTCTATTTTCAGTCTCTCATCACTACCCTCGCAGTCTCTTGCTTATGCCTCTGTAACAACGTTTCGCTCTGTGCAGAGTTATATCAATACAATGACTTAATGAGATTATATACAAAGAAAAAAACGTTGTACCATTTAAAACCTGTTCAGTACCCATGTTTTTTCTTCAGAACTAACTTTACGATTAAAGTTTGTGTCTCACTCACACGAATAACACCAACTTTAATTTTAAATCTAGTATCGCTCACAAATCCACACACAATGCAGATACATGAACGTTTACCCTTAAATCCACTTGACATTTGCCAGACACAGTACTATCAAATTGTGTAGGTAAGCTGTGTACGTCCCTGGAAAACACACACACACACACACACACACACACACACACACACACACACACACACACACACACACACACACACACACACACACACACACACACACACACACACACACGCGCGCGCGCGCGCGCTTCTGAGTGAGCTAGATACCTCAAAGGCAATGGGGCCGGATAACATCTCTCCATGGGTCCTGAGAGTAGGAACAGAGGTGCTATGTGTACCCCTAACAACAATATTCAACACATCTATCGAAACAGGGAGATTGCCTGAGGCATGGAAGACAGCAAATGTAGTCCCAATCTTTAACAAAGGAGACAGACATGAAGCACTAAACTACAGACCAGTGTCACTGACATGTATAGTATGCAAAATCATGGAGAAGATTATCAGGAGAAGAGTGGTGGAACACCTAGAAAGGAATGATCTCATTACAAGCAGCCAACATGGTTTCAGGGACGGGAAATCCTGTGTCACAAACCTGCTGGAGTTCTATGACATGGTGACAGCAGTACGACAAGAGAGAGAAGGATGGGTGGATTGCATTTTCTTGGACTGCAAGAAAGCGTTTGACACAGTTCCACACAAGAGATTAGTGCAAAAACTGGAGGACCAAGCAGGGATAATAGGGAAGGCACTACAATGGATCAGGGAATACTTGTCAGGAAGACAGCAGCGAGTCATGGTACGTGGCGAGGTGTCAGAGGGGGCACCTGTGACCAGCGGGGTCCCACAGGGGTCAGTCCTAGGACCAGTGCTGTTTCTGGTATTTGTGAACGACACGACGGAAGGAATAGACTCCGAGGTGTCCCTGTTTGCAGATGTGAAGTTGATGAGAAGAATTCATTCGATCGAAGACCAGGCAGAACTGCAAAGGGATCTGGACAGGCTGCAGACCTGGTCCAGCAATTGGCTCCTGGAGTTCAATCCCACCAAGTGCAAAGTCATGAAGATTGGGGAAGGGCAAAGAAGACCGCAGACGGAGTACAGTCTAGGGGGCCAGAGACTACAAACCCCACTCAAGGAAGAAGATCTTGGGGTGAGTATAACACCAGGCACATCTCCTGAAGTGTACATCAACCAAATAACTGCTGCAGCATATGGGCGCCTAGCAAACCTCAGAACAGCATTCCGACATCTTAATAAGGAATAGTTCAGGATCCTGTACACCGTGTACGTTAGGCCCATATTGGAGTATGGGGCACCAGTTTGGAACCCACACCTAGCCAAGCACGTAAAGAAACTAGAGAAGGTGCAAAGGTTTGCAACAAGACTAGTCCCAGAGCTAAGAGGTATGTCCTACGAGGAGAAGTTAAGGGAAATCAACCTGACGACACTGGAGGACAGGAGAGATAGGGGGGACATGATAACGACATACAAAATACTGAAATTGACAAGATGGACAAAGACAGGATGTTCCAGAGATGGGACACAGCAACAAGGGAACACAGTTGGAAGTTGAAGACACAGATGAATCACATGGATGTTAGGAAGTATTTCTTCAGCCACATAGTAGTCAGGAAGTGGAATAGTTTGGGAAGCGATGTAGCGGAGGCAGGATCCATACATAGCTTTAAGCAGAGATATGATAAAGCTCACGGTTCAGGGAGAGTGACCTAGTAGCGACCAGTGAAGAGGCGGGGCCAGGAGCTTGGACTCGACCCCTGCAACCTCAACTAGGTGAGTACACACACACACTGTGTATGTTAGGCCCATACTGGAGTATACAGCACCAGTCTGGAACCCACACCTGGTCAAGCACGTCAAGAAATTAGAGAAAGTACAAAGGTTTGCAACAAGGCTAGTCCCAGATAACGACATACAAGATACTGCGGGGAATAGACAAGGTGGACAGAGATAGGATGTTCCAGAGAGGGGACACAGGGACAAGGGGTCATAACTGGAAGCTGAAGACTCAGACGAGTCACAGGGATGTTAGGAAGTATTTCTTCAGTCATAGAGTTGTCAGGAAGTGGAATAGCCTAGCAAGTGAAGTAGTGGAGGCAGGAACCATACATAGTTTTAAGAAGAGGTATGATACAGCTCAGGAAGCAGAGAGAGAGAGGACCTAGTAGCGATCAGTGAAGAGGCGGGGCCAGGAGCTGAGTCTCGACCCCTGCAACCACAATTAGGTGAGTACAATTAGGTGAGTACACACACACACACACACCAGGAAGCAATATTTAGATTTGATCCATAAAAATCACTGTGCAAGAAAGTAGTAGTAGCACTTACGGTTTCCACCTGTGGTATTGGGGCAAGATTCCAGCCAGGGGACGCAAGATTGAAGTCAGGGTGCAATATTGCAGATGGGCGTGCAGAGTGTGGCAGATGGAGGGTGTGGTTAACATCGTCTGAGAAAGATGTGGGCGACCAGCGGTCCAGCAGAAGGCCAGAGCTAGATATCTCAAGGAAGACTACGGTACACTACAGTTATGATCACCGCAGCTACCTATGATAAATACGGTACACAACAGTTATCGATGATCACTACGGTACACCACACGTAACTATGCTCCCTTCTCTCTCTCTCTCTCTCTCTCTCTCTCTCTCTCTCTCTCTCTCTCTCTCTCTCTCTCTCTCTCTCTCTCTCTCTCTCTCTCTCTCTCTCTCACACACACACACACACACTGAAACCTTAATGGTGGTGTTTCCTTAAAGACTTTTTATGGGTCTGAGACAGACACAACATTCATGAAATTCCTCAGAATTACCGATCGTCTCAGACGATGCTCCTTCAGTCAATCCACGTCACCAGGTGGATCTGCAACCCACGTCACCAAATGGATTAGCAACCTCCACACCACGCGGATTAGCAACCCACAAGAAGTAGATGAGCAATTACTCTTTCCCTTCTGCAAGCTCCTGATGACGGACTATCAACTGCCCGAAAGGCCTAGAGTTTCCTTTTCACCATCTACACGGCTGTAATACTTATACTTTATATTATATTATCTTAAAATATATATATATATATATATATATATATATATATATATATATATATATATATATATATGCGTACGTTGGACTGGGAGCGGCCAGCAGTAACAGCCTGGTTGATCAGGCCCTGATCCACCGGGAGGCCTGGTCATGGACCGGGCCGCGGGGGCGTTGGTCCCCGGAATAACCTCCAGGTAACCAGGTATATATACAAGTGAAAAAGACACGTAGCTATAATCACCATCAGCTAAAGAAAACACACGGCAGTAAAAGGTCACAGAGGTACTTGCGTGGTGACCTCTGACCTCGGCCCACTGCTTGGCTGATAATAGGTCACGGGGAGAAAAAAATAATAATCGTTGTGCCTGCGTTTACGACTTTCCGTGACGCTATTCTTGAAGAGTCACCCCCTCCCTTAGTGACAAAGACGGGGGGGGGGAGGGCCCAGGAGCTGCAGCCCGATCCCAGGAAACACAGTGGATGCGTATGGTGAACTACTGGTGTAATGAAGACACTTTGCTCTTACTGGGAGAACATTTCGTCCTGTTATGACCTGGTAAAACAGGGTGAAACGTTTTCCCGATCAAAGCTTATTCTCGCGACGTTTCTCCCTCTCTTCCACAACAGTCAGACGCAGTTAGGAAGGGGCATGCAAGGCAGTCTAGCGGACCTACAAGTTATTATCTGATAATTAAAAGTCTTACCTATAATACAAATCCCGTTTTCTGTTAACTAAAGGTTAGATGCCTAACTAATATAAGACCCAATTATGTTGAGGTTAGCAAGTAAGTTTATTCAGGTATACACAAATACAGTTACATAGAATTATCATACATAGCAGCATATGTGTAGAGAACCTAGGATAACCCAAAAAAGTCAGACAGAGTGACTTATTTCCATTGGGCCTACACACGATACCTTTATCTTGACTTATAAACCGTTTTATTTATAGTCATACAAAACCACGAAATGTATTAAATTGCAATTGACAACCAGTTTAAAACAAACACATACTTGCTCAAAGAAAAGTTTTGTAGTTATCAATTTTAGAGGAGGATATGTGCACCTATCACAGGATACATGTACTGAGAGGTGCAGAACAAGCCACAAGGGGATGGAACTCTTTATCTCTAGATCTTTCGCACTCTCGTGCATCGTCAGGAGCTATGCAATGTTGCAAGACAGCACGAGATAGGAGGGTAAATTCTCTGAGGTAAGGTAGAAGGTATCAGTGGTATCAGTGGCATACCAGTGGAAACCCGTGTCACTCTGTGACATGGGTTGCCACTGATACCTTCTGCCTTACCTCAGAGAATTTACCCTTCTATCTGTTGCTACCTGCTGTCTTGCAACATTGCATAGCTCCTGACGACTCACGAGAGCGCGAAAGATCTAGAGCTAAAGAGTTCCATCCCTTGTGGCTTGTTCTGCATTGTTGAGATCGCCTGTCTGCGAGTGCACTGTATACCCAGAGGTGCATTTCTCTAGGCGTATACATGCAGACTATATTTTAATCCCTATTTTAGGGATTAAAGTATTCTTGTCTGGTTGTGAAAGGGTTACCAGCAGCCTTAATGACCTTTGTGTAGTCGAGAGGCTTTAATCCCCATTAACCAGCCTACTTTGTCTATATTTTGATGTATATATTACGCGTATTATCCATATTTTGATGTGTATGTACTAGTATGTGACATCCACATACATCATATATCTAATTGATATTAACGAAGTCTTCCAGTGGTTCGCGGAAAACATTATGATCTTCAAAGAGGACAAATTTCACTTACTGTACTACGGAAAATTTGAAGATTTAAACTCCGGACTGGAGAGTAAAACAAACTCAGACTAGTCAGCGTAGAGGAAAGGAAACGTGGGAGACTTAAAGAGTGATAATATCAGAACATCTGATAGTCAAGAATTACAACATTGTTGTTACTACAGCTGCTTGTAAAGTGATAGGCTGTATAACTAGGACCTTGTAAACAACAGATGCCAAGCCGATGACGATCTCAAGTCAGTGACTGGAATACTGCTGTACACTAATGGTCCCTTGTTAAGGCAGAACTGAAGAATGTACAGAGAACTTTCACTGCAAATACAAATTCCGTTAAGAGCTTAAATTCTTGGGAACGCCTGAAGTCCCTTGAAATGTACTCTATGGTACGTTGGCGTGAGACAGGCATCACATTATATACCTGGAAAATTCTCGAGGGATTGGTGCCAAACCTGAACACTGAAGTAACTCCCTATAAGAGCAAGTTGTTCGACAGACGATGCAAAAATACTTCCACTGAGAAGCAAGGGTGTAATGAACACAATAAGAGATAAAATAAGTGTAAAGGGACCATGACTTTTCAACACCCTCCCTACGTGCGAGAAGTATCCACACACTCCTGTCTTCAAGAGGGAACTGGTTAAGCCCAAGTTAGTACCTGACCAGCCAGGGTGTGGTGCCTATGATAGACTCCGCTCGGGTAGCACTAACCACCTGATTGATCAAGCTATCAGCCAGGAGGTCTGGTCTGCGACCGGGCCGCGAGTGTTGTGACCTATTGAGTCATCTCCGGGAAGCATTCAGTATTTTAGTCATGACCAAGGGAAGCCGTTACAGATGCATACACTCTATTATTGCTTCTCTGGGGTTGCATGCAATACTCCTCCTCCACACAGGAAGTATATAAGGATCTCTCCTAAGAGGAATGCCTCCCACACTGTTTGCATTTCCCACACTTAACTGCGCCTTGAGCAGTGGTGGTGAATACCGCTCCAAGGTGTAGCAAACGTGACTAGCCTGGGAACCTTACCACTGTTACACCCCCCACTCATCCTGGCCACCTACATTATACCAGTACCTTTATACATTCCCGATCATCCTGACTACTTCAAACATGGGATAGGCTGTCTTGAAAGACGGCCGTTCACAAGTGAGGATGATAGCTTCACCTCTACTGGAACGAAATATTTGAAGCTCTTATAGCTGATGTACCCTTACTGGAATGCTTGACATCCTCATTACCAACACTGACGTCTCCCAACTCAGGCTGACATATTTCCACACTATGTGGGACCTTCACTGCATGGTGGAATATGACAGAGAAATATAGTTTTTGTTTCCACAGCGTAACTATCATACAAATACAGAGTAGCAGCAGCCTGCCGATGTATCCAACTTTGATAAACAGAAAAATAAACCCACCATACACCGGTACCTTATATATACGCCACACACATCCAAAGCCCTGGCAACGTACTTCGTCAAAGAGGAGTAAGGGGAAAGTGTTCTGCTATCAGGCAGGACAGGGAGAAAGGGAACAAAGAGTATCAGTGAGGTTAATAGTGGTGTACCCCAAGGTGCTATAAGTTCCACAGGAACCCCGGCTGTATAGCCCTTGTGGTTTAGCGCTTCTTTTTGATTATAATAATAATCCACATGAACCCATCAAGTGCATAATTTTTATTATGGGATGGCCAAAGAGTAAAAAGTAAAAATGGGAATGGGATAATAGTACAAAAAGGGGCTTGAGAAGAAGAATGAAGACAGTAGGAGAAGGGTGAAAAGGGGATAGGTTAAGTGGTATTCTGGGGAGAGAGGGGGAGGGAGAGAGAGAGAGAGACGGGAGGGAGGGACGATCCAGCACCAGCTAGACTCAACGCTCTTAGCGTATAAATTAAATGTCAAAGATGCTTTCATCCTAACCCTATAAGAGAGAGAGAGAGAGAGAGAGAGAGACGAGGTGGCGTGAGAAACAGCAACAGTTCAGCATCCTGGCCTGGCTGCTCCTAACTCCAGATCTGCAGTTTCAGCGTTGCTACAGTCAGGATGGCCAGGCCCAGGGCACATGACTAGTGGTGTCATGCCCACACCTGCAGTCATGCCCACACCAGAGGTCATGTATCTACCACCTGTGTACTGAGAGCACTTTCTCCACCTGTCCAGGATATGATTATGTTGGGGAAATTGTCAAGACTGCGTGAACTTGTCTTTTTGCCCTAGCCTGTCTGTCTGTCTGTCTGTCTCTGTCTCTCTCTCTCTCCCTGTCTGTCTGTCTCTCTCTCCCTGTCTGTCTGTCTGTCTGTCTCTCTCTCTCTCTCTCTCTCTCTCTCTCAACTCCCTGTCTGTCTGTCTCTCTCTCTCTCTCTTTGTTGAGTTGCAAGGAGGAATCTCTGGTGAGGCAGGTCTTACTCATGTGATGACTGGATTAACGACACAAGGTTTCATAAGAAATATTTATAAATCTTTGTCTGCGTCGAGTGTTGATTATTCCTTCACGTGCTAGGACGGAGGGTCGAGCCTCCTGTGTGTGTGTGTGTGTGTGTGTGTGTGTGTGTGTGTTGATGCTCTTCCCTCCTTTCCTTTTCCTTCCTCACCACCCACTTCCCCACCACACCCAGTCCTTGCTCTACAAACCCCCACCACACCCCCTCCATCCTCTATACCACGCCACACCCCTCACACCACCCCACACCCCTACACCCACCCCAACACTACATCCCCACACCCCCTACATCACGCCACACCCCCAACACTACATCCCCACACCCCCTACATCACACCACACCACCAACAACACATTCCCCACACCCACCCCCACCCCACACCCCCAACACCACATCCCCACACCCCCTACATCACGCCACACCCCCAACACTACATCCCCACACCCACCCCCACGCCACACCCCCTACAGCAACTCTTCATGAGCGGATTGCGTGTTTCTTTCGCTGAGTCAAGGTATTCATTACATTGTCATGGTCATTCACTGCTGCGGGTCGCTGGTGGTTATGCTAGTGGCGATAAGTGATGGTGGTATTGTTAGTGGTGGTGGTAAGGGACGAAGTAGTGGTAGCAACCAGCAGATCTGTCTCTCACCAAGGCCTCGTAGATCAAGCAGACTGTTGGTAAATCTCAGAGCGAGTATTTGACTGGGATCACTTGTCATTCTGTGTAGGGCAGTAGTTCTCAGCCAGGGGTAGAGTTAACCCCCCGCCCCGCCCCCTCGGGGACATCAAGCGTAGCGAGTAAAAAGCTGAAGAAAGCTTAAGAACCCCTGTGTTGATAAAGCTCTACTCAGGGCGAAACGTTGCTTTAATAATAATAAAAAAGACGTCCTGTCGCACCTTCATACCCACAACTGTGGGCGTTACGCCTGTACATCCAGACTGTTGGTGTTGCTAGTTCCAAGTCTGACATTGGCAATACTTCCTTATATCATATCATTCCGTAAACAATAACCAGAAAGTCCATAGAATACACTTTCTTCTTCTTCCGCTTCTTTATCCTCTTCATCTTCTTCCTCTTCATGATCCGTGGTTCACTTCGAGGTTTTTTTTTCTCCTTCCGATGATTGCCTGAAAGGAAGTGTAATGGTATCTATTTTTTTTTTTTATGGATTTCTGCAGTCTGGTCTAAAATGGAGAAAATGAACACGCAAGAAAACGAGAGGTGGGAAATACGGATAAGCTGATGCATGACAACACACCAGGAATATTCCTTTTGCGTTGTCATGCATGCAAAGCTTCAAGGCACCAGGAGCTGTAGCCCCACCCCCTTTGCACAAGGAGCTATGACTCGACCCCTGCAACCCCATATGACTACACACACCACATGCACACATTACACACACGATACGCACCACACACACACACACACACACACACACACACACACACACACACACACACACACACACTCAACTACGGGCAAGTTTCTATCGATAAGTGCCTTTGACAAACGGTAACTAGCACGCACATGTACACGCACACACACACACACACACACACACACACACACACACACACACACACACACACAATACAACAAACAAATCAATGAAAAGCACAGAGACTCGACCTAGCGAACTCAGCCAGGAAAATACATATAGTGAATTCAACGTCAGGTGAAGAAGTGATCCTAATCCAGATCGGTCCATCCCGTGTGCTTGATAAGAAGTCGCGAGTAGCACCTTTTATGAGGGAAGTGAGGCTCTAATTAGGGTATGTAAGGAAAGTGGAAAAAAAATATTTCCCAGTAAAAGTAGGCCTGGTCACAGACCGGGCCGCGGGGATGGGGGGGTTGATCCCCCGGAACTCTCTCCAGGTATACTCCAGGCCTTAGACAGGGATGTGTGATGTCACCATGGTTGTTTAACATTTATAGATGTGGGTTGTAAAAATAGTGAACGCTAAGGTGATAGGGAGAAGTGTGGGATTGAAAGAGAATGAATCTGGTACGGTTGTCACCGTTGCTTTTTGCCGACGACACGGTTCGTTTGGGAGATTCTGACGAGGAGTTGCAAAGGTTGGTAACCGAATTTGAGAGGGAATGTAAAATAAGGAAATTAAAAGTGAGTATAGTAAAGAGCAAGGTGATGAGGATATCTAAAAATATAGGCAATGAGTGATTGGATATACTGCAGGGAGTGAGTATGGACGAAGTAAATGTGTTCAGATATTTGAGAGTGGACTTGTCGGCTGCTGGTTCTGAGAGATGAGGTGAACCACAGAAGCTACCAAGGAAAAATGGTAGCTGGTACATTGAGACATCTGTGAAGACAAAGAACTTTGTCCATGGAGGAAAAAAACTACGTTTTCAAGGGTGATAGACTGATTACATCTTTACACCTCCATTGCTCCTGCCAACTTTCTGTACTGAAGAAGCCTACTGTGTAGGCGAAAATTTTCGAAATAAAGATGCCTAACTGTTGCATATGTGTCTTACTTACCAACCAGAAAAAAAGGGAAAAGTATAATGGTACCAACAATAACACACTGTTGCATGGGTGTGAAGCTTGGGTTTTGAATGTTGCACCGAAGAGGAGGCTGAAGGCAGTGGGAATATTATGTTGGAGGGTAATGTGCAGTGTTAATATTATGCAGAGAATTCTGAATTTAGAGATCAGGTGTGAAGTTACCAAAAGTATTATTCAGAGAGCTGAAGATGGGCTGTTGAGATGGTATGGATATTTATAGAGGAATGAAATAAAATAGAATGACTAGTATAAACCAGTAGTGGAGGGAAGGAAGGGTTGGGGTCGTCTTAGGAAAGGTTGGAGGGAGGGGGTAAAGAAGGGTTAGAGTGACAGGGGCTTGGACATCCAACAGGCTTGTGTGAGTGTTAGGAGTGAAGGCAAGTGTTTTTTATGAGTTGGCGTGCTGTTGAAGCGTGAGCAAGGCAACATTTATTGAAGAGATTCGAGGGAAAACAGTTACCCAGGAGTGGGGAGTACAGTGCCTGGAATCTGAGGGAGTTTTGGAGATGCTCACAACTAACCCATAACTTGTAAATAGAAACTAAACCAAATCCATTATCCAATCATCTGTAATTTAACAATGATCCAGGACTAACCAAAACTACTTCGTCTCGATTTCTAATTTGAGGAGTGTTGTGAATTATCATCAGTCGTTGAGAGCTTTAAAGTCTTAACTGCTCAAGGATTATTAAAGCTGCAGCTCACCTCTTCACCACCAGTCCAGGATTCTTATACGGAAAATAAGGATTACTATGAACAATGTGTGTGTGTGTGTGTGTGTGTGTGTGTGTGTGTGTGTGTGTGTGTGTGTGTGTGTGTGTGTGTGTGTGTGTGTGTGTGTGTGTGTGTGTTTAAACATCTGAATTTAATATCCAAACATCTTCACTTCTTGGTATGATCTCGAAGTCAGATACTACATCCTGTCCTTCCGAAATTCTGCCAACAACTCTTGCGCCATTTGAATTTCTGCTTAGCAAGGACTTTAACAGCGCATAACTAAGACGTCAGTCTTCCCACAAATCCCCCAACAAATCAACATGATTATATGTCAGTGAGAAAGGTTTCAAGAGTCTTAATGACTTCATTTTTACTGAGAACTGGACATTTAAGATCACCTTTATATGATCCCTAACACAGTAAACATCGAGACTAATACTTTACGGTGAACCATTATAAAAAGGGAGTGAAAGAGACGAAGAGTCATATTAAATATTTTAAGTTAAATTGATACAATAGTACTCCCACACAGCCTACAGTATCAGTATGACATAACTGACGTAATCTTTATCTACTCTATCCAAATCCATCTTAACATAACTTATCAGAGCCAAACTAAATGAAACCCAATCAAACCTAACTCCTAACATTAGCGCAGTATGCGTTAATACCTAGATTAAATCAGAGTTAATATTAAAATGGTATGCAATACTGACAGGTTGGAAGGTAAGACACATGGGTAACAGGCAACTTTATTCCGAAACGTTTCTCCTACACAGTAGGCTTCTTCAGTCGAATACAGAAAGTAGGCAGGAGCAGTAGAAAGGTGAAGACGATGTGACCTTTGTAGTCGGAGATTTGAGGTTGTCAGTCCCTCAGCCTGGTCAGTCGTCACGTGAGGTCACAGACCCTGAGCTGCCTTGGGGATTAGTGTGGACGGTTACAAAGCATGGCTTGCTTCTGCAGTGTTTTAAAAATTGAGGTTGGAGAGTTGAAGGAGGGGGTCTTGCTTCTCCAGGAGGAGATTAGGAGGCTGAAGGTCCACCTCAATGGGTCTGGGAGAGAGTGTGAGGTGGCTGGAGTTGTGGGGAATGAGGCTTCTAGCAGCGAGGTGCAGTCTGTCTCTCGCTGTGAGGAGGCTGTAGTTGGGGAGGCAGCAACGGCTACCAGCAGTGAGGTGCAGCCCAGCACCTGCTACAAGTGGCGAGTAGTTCACAGTAATGGAAGGCGCATCAGAGTAAGGAAAGTTAAGAGTGAAGATCTGAAGGTAGGAAATCGCTTCTCTGTTCTTCAGGATGAATGTACTTCAGTGGCCAGTGAAGGTAAGGGTACTACTGCCCCTGCTAATGGAGGTAAGCGCATTCTTGTGGTTGGTGACTCTCAGGTAAGATACATTGACCGTGCTTTTTGTAATAGGAATAAGAAGATGAGAGATAGAGTGTGCTTCCCTGGAGCTGGTGTTGGGGACATTGTCAACAGGCTGGATAATATCATGTCAGGTAATGGGAGCAAGCCCATTATCTGTCTCAGTGCTGGTGGAAATGATATTGGGAAGGGTAGGAGAGAAGAGCTGCTAGATAAGTACAGGTCAGCTATAGATTTCATTAAGTCTAAGGGAGGGATCCCAATCATATGTAGCATCTTGCCTAGAAGGGGAGTAGGAAATGAATGGTTGTCTAGGGCAATTGGTGTAAATTGCTGGCTAGACAGATACTGCAAGGAACTTGCAATCCCATTCATTGACAACTGGAACAACTTTTATGGCAAACATGATATGTATGGAAGGGATGGGGTACATCTCTCGGGGGCAGGGGTGGTAGCACTTGCAGACTCGATTGAGAAGGCCATTGGTGAAATGCCTATGATTTTAAACTGATGGAAGATAGAGGTATGGGTGTGTGTGGGAAACAAGCAGGTTGCAGCACTTGGGTTGGAAACAGTAAATGTATAAAAGGCATTCAGCATGAAGTTATAAATAAAGACAATAGATCAGGTCAGCAAACAAAGGGGGACAGCAGAGGGCAGCAAGGGACTAGCTCCCTTAAGGTTTACTATACTAATAGCAGGAGTGTAAGAAATAAGATAGATGAGCTAAGATTAATTGCAAGTGCAGGAGACAGATATTATTGCTATAACAGAGACCTGGCTCAATCTGAAAGATAGAGAGATGCCCTCTGAATGTCACATACAAGGCTATAAATTATTCCACACTGACAGGGTCAACAGGAAAGGTGGTGGAGTAGCGATGTATGTCAGAGACAATTTAAATTGTTGTGTTAGACAAGATATTAAATTAGAAGCGTCAGCCACTGAATCTGTTTGGTTACAGCTTCTCGAGGGCCGAGAAAAACTAATTTTGGGTGTGATTTACAGGGCCCCAAATCTTGATAGGGAGTGCAGTAAACTTCTATGGGACGAAATTCGTAAGGCATCTACATACGAAAATGTTGTGCTAATGGGAGATTTCAACTATAGACAGATTGACTGGAGCAATTTGACAGGAAATTTAGAGTCAGGTGACTTTCTTGATACGATCCAGGATTGTTTTCTAAAACAGTTTGTGACAGAGCCAACTAGGGGAAATAACCTCCTTGACTTGGTTCTTGCCAGTAGGGAAACACTAATTAATAATCTTGAGGTTAATGATGAGCTTGGGGAAAGTGATCACAAATCACTCAGTTTTAATATATCATGGAATTCCCCTAATAATGGCAATCAAGTCTCCGTCCCTGACTTTCGCTTGGCTGATTTCATAGGACTGAAAAATTACTTAGGTAGGCTGAACTGGAATGACCTGACTAAGGGTCAGGTAGGTGGTGATGGTTGCCGATATGATGTTTTCCAGGGCATAGTTCTAGCTGCTCAGTCAAATTATGTTCCAAATAGGGAAATCAGATCAAACAAAAATGATCCTAAATGGATGAACAATAGATTAAAATATCTGATTGGTCAAAAGAGAGGCATATATAGGCAAATCAAAAGAGGAGAGGGGCAATTGAGAAATCGATATATTCAGTTAAAGAGAGAAATAAAAAAGGGAATTAGAAAAGCAAAAAGAGATTATGAGGTTAAAGTTGCAAGAGAATCGAAGACTAACCCAAAAGGATTCTTTCAGGTATACAGAAGTAAGATCAGGGACAAGATAGGCCCACTCAAAAGTTCCTCGGGTCAGCTCACTGACAGTGATAAGGAAATGTGTAGAATTTTTAACACATACTTCCTCTCAGTTTTTACACAGGAGGATACCAGCGATATTCCAGTAATGATAAATGATGTAGAACAGGACGATAATAAACTGTGTACTATTAGGGTCACAAGTGACATGGTCCTTAGGCAAATAGATAAATTAAAACCTAACAAATCCCCAGGCCCTGATGAACTGTATGCAAGGGTTCTAAAGGAATGTAAAGAGGAGCTTAGCACACCTTTGGCTAATCTTTTCAACATATCACTACAAACTGGCATGGTGCCAGATAAGTGGAAAATGGCAAATGTGATACCTATTTTCAAAACAGGTGACAGGTCCTTAGCTTCGAACTATAGACCAATAAGCCTAACCTCCATAGTGGGAAAATTTATGGAATCAATAATTGCCGAGGCAGTTCGTAGCCACCTTGAAAAGCATAAATTAATCAACGAATCTCAGCATGGTTTTACAAAGGGGCGTTCCTGCCTTACGAATTTATTAACTTTTTTCACTAAGGTATTTGAGGAGGTAGATCATGGTAATGAATATGATATTGTGTATATGGACTTCAGTAAGGCTTTTGACAGGGTCCCACATCAGAGACTATTGAGGAAAATTAAAGCACATGGAATAGGAGGAGAAATTTTTTCCTGGATAGAGGCATGGTTGACAAATAGGCAGCAGAGAGTTTGCATAAATGGGGAGAAATCAGAGTGGGGAAGTGTCACGAGCGGTGTTCCACAGGGGTCAGTGTTGGGCCCCCTGCTGTTCACAATCTACATAAACGACATAGATGAGGGCATAAAGAGCGACATCGGCAAGTTTGCCGATGACACCAAAATAGGCCGTCGAATTCATTCTGACGAGGACATTCGAGCACTCCAGGAAGATTTGAATAGACTGATGCAGTGGTCGGAGAAGTGGCAGATGCAGTTTAATATAGACAAATGCAAAGTTCTAAATGTTGGACAGGACAATAACCATGCCACATATAAACTAAATAATGTAGATCTTAATATTACGGATTGCGAAAAAGATTTAGGAGTTCTGGTTAGCAGTAATCTGAAACCAAGACAACAGTGCATAAGTGTTCGCAATAAAGCTAATAGAATCCTTGGCTTCATATCAAGAAGCATAAATAATAGGAGTCCTCAGGTTGTTCTTCAACTCTATACATCGTTGGTTAGGCCTCATTTAGATTATGCTGCACAGTTTTGGTCACCTTATTACAGAATGGATATAAATTCTCTGGAAAATGTACAAAGGAGGATGACAAAGTTGATCCCATGTATCAGAAACCTTCCCTATGAGGATAGACTAAGGGCCCTGAATCTGCACTCTCTAGAAAGACGTAGAATTAGGGGGGATATGATTGAGGTGTATAAATGGAAGACAGGAATAAATAAAGGGGATGTAAATAGTGTGCTGAAAATATCTAGCCTAGACAGGACTCGCAGCAATGGTTTTAAGTTGGAAAAATTCAGATTCAGGAAGGATATAGGAAAGTACTGGTTTGGTAATAGAGTTGTGGATGAGTGGAACAAACTCCCAAGTACCGTTATAGAGGCCAGAACGTTGTGTAGCTTTAAAAATAGGTTGGATAAATACATGAGTGGATGTGGGTGGGTGTGAGTTAGACCTGATAGCTTGTGCTACCAGGTCGGTTGCCGTGTTCCTCCCTTAAGTCAATGTGACCTGACCTGACTAGGTTGGGTGCATTGGCTTAAGCCGGTAGGAGACTTGGACCTGCCTCGCATGGGCCAGTAGGCCTTCTGCAGTGTTCCTTCGTTCTTATGTTCTTCTTATGTTCTTATGTTCCATAGTCTGAAACAATCTGAAGGAGCAAGCGACAGTGTGGAGACTTGTATTACCCTTCACGTCTCCTTCCGACAGTATATAAGTCTCCACACTGTCGCTTTCTCCTTCAGATTGTTTCAGACTATGGAACAGAACTCTTCTCCAGGCTGAGGGACTGACAACCTCAAATCTCCGACTACAAAGGTGATGGACTGATTACATCATCTTCACATCTCTACTGCTCCTGCCTACTTTTAAGCTCGAATGAAGAAGCCTACTGTGTAGGCGAAACGTTTCGGAATAAAGTTGCCTAACTGCTGCCCATGCGTCTTCCCTACCATTAAACCAGAGTTGCTCTTCAGACAACGTGTTAAGTACCTCCCAATAACCAAGCCGGGCCGTCGTGGTCAACAATAATTAGATTATTTAAATCTTATTCCACTATTATATCAACCCAGGATGCTCATTTTGGTCTCATCTGAAAGCTAATAAAATGCCACAAAACGTTTGTTTCAAAGGATATTTCAATATATACACCTGCATGCATCTGGCTGGGTTGGAAATTCTGGTTATCATTCTACTGTTCGAGAATTTTTAGGATAAAAAAAAAATAGCTCTTAGGAGCTTCAGGTGAATTTAACTATAAGTGTGACAAAATCTGATTTCTCATGGCTTACATGAGAAATGATGAATCATTGATGACTGTCTCATTTGGTTGCTAAGTACGACAATGGGAGCATGTGTCATAGACCTGTGGTGTAAGTTTATTCAGATATACACAAATACAGTTACATAGAATTATCATACATAGCAGCATATGTGTAGAGAACCTGGGATAACCCAAAAAAGTCAGACTGAGTGACTTATTTCCATTGGGGTCCTTTTACCTTATTATTATAATATAAAGGTTATAATATTTTCTTATTATTCTACAATGAAGATAACATCTTATTATCATACAAAAAGACTATCTACTACACGAGGGTCATTAAGACTATCTACAATACGAGGGTCATTACTAGGAATAAGGTAAAATTACACGTGTGTTGTCTAAAAAAAATAGAAAATCATTCCCTTCCCTTTCTGTAGCTACATTCATCAGACACCTTTTGGCACTCTTCTTGAACTGGTTCATGCTATGACTGGCTTTGACATGTGCGGGTAGTCTGTTCCATTCCTTTATTGCTGTACAATAAAAGGTGTTTGAAGCCTGGCCACTGACTGTGGGTACTACAAAGTTGTGCTCTCTCCCCCTAGTACTATGATTGCTTTGGTTCCCAACCTTGACAAAATTGACAGCAAGATATTCTGGTGTTGCAGGTAGAGGTTCCCCTGAAGGCCCTAATGTATTTTTTTTTGGGGGGGGGGGTGCTCCTTGGTGAACGATTATTCAAGACCCAAGGAATCTGGAAAATACCATGGACAAATTTGAACTCGCCGTCTGAGATGGGACACGAGTCTCACTCGCTGGTGGTTTTCGTGAAGGCTGCTGAGGAACGATCTGGTACCCACATGTTATGAGATGCAGTGTTTAGAGTGGAACTCTCTCGCGTGTCTACTTACCCATGTGTGACTGCAGAAGTCGAGTCTTAGCTCCTGGCCCCCGCCTCTCAACTTGCCGCTTGCCAGATTCATTTCCTCCTGGCCTGGGGAACACTATCGTACCTAATCTTAAAGCTACGTGTGGAGCCTGCCCCCTCACTTCTTCACCGAGATCATTCCACTTTCCGACCACTCCGAGACTGAAGAAATACTTCCTAGCATCCCTGTGGCTCATTGTGTCTAATTTTCAGCTGTGTTCCTGAGTTCCTATTTCTCGCCTCTCAAAAACAGCCTGTACCTATTTACCCTATCAATTCCCTTGAGTATTTTGCATGTTGTTATCATATCTCCTCTTGTGTTTCCATTCTCCAGTGTCGTCAGATTCAATCTCATTAGCCTCTCCTAATAGTCAATCTTCCTTAACTCAGGAACAAGTATTGGTGTGTATCTCTGTACTCTCTCTACAGTTTCTTAACAAGCTTCCTAAGGTGTGGGTTCAATATATATATATATATATGTCGTGCCGTGCAGGTAAAACTGGTCATTTAGCAAGAACTCATTTAAAATTAAGTCCCTTCTAAAATTTTCTCTTATACGTTTCAAGATATTTTTTTCAGTTATGATAATGTAAAAATTAATAATTTTGTACTAAAAGACTCCTAGAAAACTTACTTAGCCTTATTATAACAAGCGCAATTTAATTTAGCCTAATCCACCTAAATATATTTTAGGTAAGTTTACAATAATTTAATAATAAACAAACATTGAGATATATTTTTTTCGTTAGGTTGAGAATGATTTTTGCGAAATTATTGCATACACAAATTTTCGCTTGCTTTATACGGGAAGAAAAGCTTTGCTATTTAAACCAAAATAGCAAGTTTTACCTATTCGGCACGACATATAATATATATATATATATATATATATATATATATATATATATATATATATATATGTCGTGCCGAATATGTAAAACTGGTCAATTAGCGAGAACTCATTTAAAATTAAGTCCTTTCTAAAATTTTCTCTTATATGTTTAAAGATATATTTTTTTCATTAATGTTAATGTAAAAAATTTTAATTTTGCTCCAAAAGAATCTTAGAAAACTTACCTAACCTTATTATAACAAGAGCAATTTATTTTAGCCTAACCCAACTAAATATATTTTAGATTTGTTTACAATAATTTAATACTAAACAAACACAGTGAAATATATTTTGTTTCCTTAGGTTCAGAATGATTTGGCGAAATTATTGCATACACAAATTTTCACTTGTCCTATATGGCAAGATGAGCGTTGCTATTTAAGCCAAGATCGCAAGTTCTGCCTATTCGGCACGACATATATATATATATATATATATATATATATATATATATATATATATATATATATATATATATATATATATATAAAAGCTTGGATTGTAAATGCAGCAGCGAGGAGGCGGTTGGAGGCAGTGAGATGTCTTGTCTAAGGGCAATGTGTGGTGTAAATATTATGCAGAAAATTCTGAGTGTGGAAATTAGGAAAAGGTGTGGAGTTAATAGAAGTATTAGCCAGAGGGCAGAAGAGGGGTTGTTGAGGTGGTTTGGTCATTTAGAGAGAATGGATCAAAGTAGAATGACATGGAGAGCGTTTAAATCTGTAGGGGAAGGAAGGCGGGGTAGAGGTCGTCCTCGAAAAGGTGGAGTTGGTAAAGGTTTTGTGGGCGATGGGCTTGGACTTCCTGCAAGCGTGCGTGAGCGTGTTGGATAGGAGTGAATGGAGACGAATGGTATTTGGGACCTGACGATCTGTTGGAGTCTGAGCAGGGTAATATTTAGTGAAGGGATTCAGGGAAACCGGTTATTTTTATATAGCCGGACTCGAGTCCTGGAAATGGGAAGTACAATGCCTGCACTCTAAAGGAGGGTCTAAAGGAGGGGTTTCGGGATATTAGCAGTTTGGAGGGATATGTTGTGTATCTTTATACGTATATGCTTCTAAACTGTTGTGTTCTGAGCAACTCTGCAAAAACAGTGATAATGTATGAGTGTGGTGAAAGTGTTGAATGACGATGAAAGTATTTTCTTTTTGGGGATTTTTCTTTCTTTTTGGGTCACCCTGCCTCGGTGGGAGACGGCCGACTTGTTTATTTATTTATATATATATATATATATATATATATATATATATATATATATATATATATATATATATATAATGTCGTGCCAAATATGTAAAACTGGTCAATTAGCAAGAACTCATTTAAAATTAAGTCCTTTCTGAAATTTTCTTTTATACGTTTAAAGATATATTTATTTCATTAATGTTAATGTAAAAATTTATAATTTTGCACCAAAAGAGTCTTAGAAAACTTACCTAACCTTATTATAACAAGAGCAATTTATTTTAGTCTAACCCAACTAAATATATTTTAGAATTGTTTACAGTAATTTAATACTAAACAAACACAGTGAAATATATTTTTTTCGTTAGGTTCAGAATGATTTTGGCGAAATTATTGCATACACAAATTTTCATTTATCCTATATGGTAAGATGAGCGTTGCTATTTAAGCCAAGATCGCAAGTTCTTCCTATTCGGCACGACATTATATATATATATATATATATATATATATATATATATATATATATATATATATATATATATATATATATATATATATATATATATATATATATATATATATATATATATATATATATATATATATATATATATATGTATATATATATGTATATATATATATATATATATGTATATATAGAGGAGTGATTGGTGGAATGATGATGTAAAGAGAGTAGTAAGGGAGAAAAAGTTAGCATATGAGAAGTTTTTACAAAGTAGAAGTGATGCAAGGAGGGAAGAGTATATGGAGAAAAAGAGAGAGGTTAAGAGAGTGGTGAAGCAATGTAAAAAGAGAGCAAATGAGAGAGTGGGTGAGATGTTATCAACAAATTTTGTTGAAAATAAGAAAAAGTTTTGGAGTGAGATTAACAAGTTAAGAAAGCCTAGAGAACAAATGGATTTGTCAGTTAAAAATAGGAGAGGAGAGTTATTAAATGGAGAGTTAGAGGTATTGGGAAGATGGAGGGAATATTTTGAGGAATTGTTAAATGTTGATGAAGATAGGGAAGCTGTGATTTCGTGTATAGGGCAAGGAGGAATAACATCTTGTAGGAGTGAGGAAGAGCCAGTTGTGAGTGTGGGGGAAGTTCGTGAGGCAGTAGGTAAAATGAAAGGGGGTAAGGCAGCCGGGATTGATGGGATAAAGATAGAAATGTTAAAAGCAGGTGGGGATATAGTTTTGGAGTGGTTGGTGCAATTATTTAATAAATGTATGGAAGAGGGTAAGGTACCTAGGGATTGGCAGAGAGCATGCATAGTTCCTTTTATAAAGGCAAAGGGGATAAAAGAGAGTGCAAAAATTATAGGGGGATAAGTCTGTTGAGTGTACCTGGTAAAGTGTATGGTAGAGTTATAATTGAAAGAATTAAGAGTAAGACGGAGAATAGGATAGCAGATGAACAAGGAGGCTTTAGGAAAGGTAGGGGGTGTGTGGACCAGGTGTTTACAGTGAAACATATAAGTGAACAGTATTTAGATAAGGCTAAAGAGGTCTTTGTGACATTTATGGATTTAGAAAAGGCGTATGACAGGGTGGATAGGGGGGCAATGTGGCAGATGTTGCAAGTGTATGGTGTAGGAGGTAGGTTACTGAAAGCAGTGAAGAGTTTTTACGAGGATAGTGAGGCTCAAGTTAGAGTATGTAGGAAAGAGGGAAATTTTTTCCCAGTAAAAGTAGGCCTTAGACAAGGATGTGTGATGTCACCGTGGTTGTTTAATATATTTATAGATGGGGTTGTAAGAGAAGTAAATGCGAGGGTCTTGGCAAGAGGCGTGGAGTTAAAAGATAAAGAATCACACAAAGTGGGAGTTGTCACAGCTGCTCTTTGCTGATGACACTGTGCTCTTGGGAGATTCTGAAGAGAAGCTGCAGAGATTGGTGGATGAATTTGGTAGGGTGTGCAAAAGAAGAAAATTAAAGGTGAATACAGGAAAGAGTAAGGTTATGAGGATAACAATAAGATTAGGTGATGAAAGATTGAATATCAGATTGGAGGGAGAGAGTATGGAGGAGGTGAACGTATTCAGATATTTGGGAGTGGACGTGTCAGCGGATGGGTCTATGAAAGATGAGGTGAATCATAGAATTGATGAGGGAAAAAGAGTGAGTGGTGCACTTAGGAGTCTGTGGAGACAAAGAACTTTGTCCTTGGAGGCAAAGAGGGGAATGTATGAGAGTATAGTTTTACCAACGCTCTTATATGGGTGTGAAGCGTGGGTGATGAATGTTGCAGCGAGGAGAAGGCTGGAGGCAGTGGAGATGTCATGTCTGAGGGCAATGTGTGGTGTGAATATAATGCAGAGAATTCGTAGTTTGGAAGTTAGGAGGAGGTGCGGGATTACCAAAACTGTTGTCCAGAGGGCTGAGGAAGGGTTGTTGAGGTGGTTCGGACATGTGGAGAGAATGGAGCGAAACAGAATGACTTCAAGAGTGTATCAGTCTGTAGTGGAAGGAAGGCGGGGTAGGGGTCGGCCTAGGAAGGGTTTGAGGGAGGGGGTAAAGGAGGTTTTGTGTGCGAGGGGCTTGGACTTCCAGCAGGCATGCGTGAGCGTGTTTGATAGGAGTGAATGGAGACAAATGGTTTTTAATACTTGACGTGCTGTTGGAGTGTGAGCAAAGTAACATTTATGAAGGGGTTCAGGGAAACCGGCAGGCCGGACTTGAGTCTTGGAGATGGGAAGTACAGTGCCTGCACTCTGAAGGAGGGGTGTTAATGTTGCAGTTTAAAAACTGTAGTGTAAAGCACCCTTCTGGTAAGACAGTGATGGAGTGAATGATGGTGAAAGTTTTTCTTTTTCGGGCCACCCTGCCTTGGTGGGAATCGGCCAGTGTGATAATAAAAAATAATAAATAATATATATATATATATATATATATATATATATATATATATATATATATATATTAATTTCATATTCACGAAGGAGTGGTTTAAACTAATAACAACAATGCGACCAGACAGGAACTGTACCTTCTATTCCTTAGCATATACGAGTATACATACATATAAATGCACACACGCATGCATAAATTCACACGTGTATGCATGCATACATACGATTCTGTTTATACAGGGTAGAGTCCGTCTGTTTTTCACCTAGGAATCTCCGACAAATTTATCACCCGAGTTTAGAAGTTCCAAGAACACAAGAATGGAGGAACACGGTCGTAGATGTGCCAGGGATGGTGGTGTCAGGTGATGCTTACATTACTGCATCATGTTAATACGGTGACCTGAGTCACACTGTCCAATAAGGTCACTGGGGCGGGGATTATATGTATTTTTCAGTAGTCACCTGTCGCGACACCATCCAATAGTCACCTGTGGGCCACACTATCAAATAGTCACCTCTGGGCTACACTATTCAACAGTCACCTGTGGGCCACACTATCGAATAGTCACCTGGGGCTATTAAAGATAGTTTGAAGAAAATAAAACTTATTTCAAGTTTAATTTACTCTTGTGTTCAGTCAGCTGGTTGAAATTTGCTCACTGATGGCAGTGTCCCGAAACTCGATTGGTAGCGCACTCAGCTCACACTGAGGTCCACGGTTCGATCCCGGGTACGGATGGAAATATTAGGGCGTGTTTCCTTAAGATACCTGCTATCCGTGTTCATCTGTCGGTAAAATAGGTACCTGGGTGTTAGTCGACTGGTGTTGGCCGCATCCTGGGGACAAAACTAACCTAATATGCCCGAAATACTCTGCATAACAGAGGATTTCTATACGGTACTATGTCATAGATGTCAGCTATGGTCTGTATACCTTGTACATGTACTTGTAGAAATAAAGATTAATCTCATGATCACTATACGCTCACCTGGGCCCGTGGCGCACTCAGCTCACACACTTGAGCGTCCGTGGTAAGATCCCCGTTACGGGTGGAAACATTGGGCGTGTTTCTTACACCTGCTGTCCACGTTCACCTACCAGTAAGTAGGTACCTGGGTGTTATTCGACTGGCGTAGGTCGCATCCTTGAGATGGTGGTGGCAGTACACCTCAGATAGAGCTGAGGCTTTGAAATGAGCTGAGGTATGATAACTCTCAGCCTGCAAAAGTGACGTGTAAAAAAAAGTGATAATAACACTTATCTAACTATATATGACAGTTGTGATCACTTAATACTTGTGTAACTAATAACCTCAATGAGCAATACAACACAAGAAGGGGCACTGCAGCAGGTCAACTAGGCCATGCTAGGCAGGTCTAACTCACACCCACCACCCCCACTTATGTACTTCTCTAACCTATTTTTTTTTTAAAACTACTCATAAGTATTCGCGTCAGTGACGCATAAGATCCAAGCCTCATCCAGGAATCCACCTGTGATAAATAAGGCAGTAGTTTCCCCACTATATGGACAGAGCGCCGGGCACGTCAAGAAAAACTGCAGAAAAAACGGCCGAAAAGTGCGGGTTATTGTTGCAGTGCGGGTGAACGTAGGCGCTGGGCTGCCATACCGTATCCTGGAACATGAAAAAAATGTAATAGGATATTTATCATGGGACTAATTAGGACAAGAGAGCAGCCTACCTCTTGAGAAATCTCCAGCTTCTCTTCTCAGGTGTCCGTCCGTACACTTGTAGTTACATCTCTCAATTCACTCACTATCATACACTTTAAGGTACCCACGGGTTTATCACACGAATCTGTAATTAGTTTCAGGAATACATGTTTTAGACAGCACACACACGCACACACATATCCACCCCCTTAGATGGCTTTGACCTCACTGAATTCCTCGAAGCTCAGACCGAGAGCTGCAAGCCATGTTGTTACCATCCACCACCAGCACCTCACACCGCCTCCTTCCTGGCGAATTTCCCCTTATTATTCCTTTGAATTAACCCGTTCCTCATCATCCAATAAATAAAACAATGACCTACGGTTTATCAGCTCATAGGAAGAGACTTAAAGCTATAAACTCAGCGGAAAAAAACAGATAAATAAACACCGGCACTCCTTAAACCTGCTTCCTCCCACCTGGCCCAGAGTAGCTAAACATCAATTAATTCATTTTTCTAACCAAAGACTAACTGCGAAAACTTTGAGACAAGCATTCAGTTGACTAACAACGTCATCACATTGAGGTATACATATTTCGCAACACCCAGAAGAGTGAAATTGATGGGTAAAAAAAGGTTTAAAACATAGGGTGAGTGGAGAGGGCTGGTGTGGGGCAGCAGGAGGAAGTGCAACACACTGCTCTTACACCATTCATTCCACGCTTAAAAAACCACACAATAAACAGTACCATCGGATTTTAGCTCTCGTATTCAAGAGATTTATTTATTTTCACTAGTAAAGCGTAATTGGTCATAAAACGTTGCTTTTGTGTATATATAATGACAATAATGGAAATAAGTCACTTAGACTTTTTGGCGTTATTCTAGGTAATTTACACTATGTATGATATTATTATTATAATAAAAAAGAAGCGCTAAGACTATGTATAATAAATGTACTTATGTGTACCTGTGCCTAAATAAACTTAATTCGGAGTACTAACAAGGAGAATAATCCAGGAAAGCCAAGCCAGTGTGGCTTATCTCTATTGTGGTACTATATTAAACTTTACAATGTTTTACTTCTAAATATAAATTACTTATATATGCACTGTAATGCCAGTGTGGTTTAACATACACGGGAGTACATGGGTAAGACAGACAGCACAGGATTTACAAGTCCACACCAAGGTTGTCTACCAGAACTATTTAGATCAAGGATTATCGTGTATATGCTAGACGCCTCAGGAAACGATAGATTCTTGTTTATTATATTAAATTCATTATATATATATATATATATATATATATATATATATATATATATATATATATATATATATATATATATATATGTCGTGCCGAATAGGCAGAACTTCCGATCTTGGCTTAAATAGCAACGCTCATCTTGGCATATAGGACAAGTGAAAATTTGTGTATGCAATAATTTCGCCAAAACCATTCTGAACCTAACGAAAAAAAATATATTTTACTGTGTTTGTTCAGTATTACATTATTGTAAACAAATCTAAAATATATTTAGTTGGGTTAGGCTAAAATAAATTGCGCTTGTTATTATAAGGTTAGGTAAGTTTTCTAAGTTCCTTTAGGTGCAAAATTATAAATTTTTACATCAACAATAATAAAAAAAAATATATCTTTAAACGTATAAGAGAAAATTTTAGAAAGGACTTAATTTTAAATGAGTTCTTGCTAATTGACCAGTTTTACATATTCGGCACGACATTATATATATATATATATATATATATATATATATATATATATATATATATATATATATATATATATATATATATATATATATATATATATATATATATATATATATATATATATATATATATGTATATGGATTTGACAGTTAAAAATAGAAGAGTTAGAGGCATCGGGGAGATGGAGGGAATACTCTGAGGAATTGTTAAATGTTGATGAAGATAGGGAAGCTGTGATTTCGTGTATAGGGCAAGGAGGGATAACATCTTCTAGGAGGGAGGAAGAACCAGTTGTGAGTGTGGGGGAAGTTCGTGAGGTAGTGGGTAGAATGAAAGGGGGGTAAGCCAGCTGGGATTGATGGGATAAAGATAGAAATGTTAAAAGCAGGTGGGGATATAGTTTTGGAGTGGTTGGTGCAATTATTTAATAAATGTATGGAAGAGGGTAAGGTACCTAGGGATTGGCAGAGAGCATGCATAGTTCCGTGTCTTCCTTTGCAGATGACACCCGAATCTGCATGACAGTGTCTTCCATTGCAGACACTGCAAGGCTCCAGCCGGACATCAACCAAATCTATCAGTGGGCTGCAGAAAACAATATGAAGTTCAACGATGAGAAATTTCAATTACTCAGATATGGTAAACACGAGGAAATTAAATCTTCATCAGAGTACAAAACAAATTCTGGCCACAAAATAGAGCGAAACACCAACGTCAAAGACCTGGGAGTGATCATGTCGGAGGATCTCACCTTCAAGGACCATAACATTGTATCAATCGCATCTGCTAGAAAAATGACAGGATGGATAATGAGAACCTTCAAAACTAGGGAGGCCAAGCCCATGATGACACTCTTCAGGTCACTTGTTCTATCTAGGCTGGAATATTGCTGCACACTAACAGCACCTTTCAAGGCAGGTGAAATTGCTCACCTAGAAAATGTACAGAGAACCTTCACGGCGCGCATAACGGAGATAAAACCCCTCTATTACTGGGAGCGCTTGAGGTTCCTGAACCTGTATTCCCTGGAACGCAGGCGGGAGAGATACATGATTATATACACCTGGAAAATCCTAGAGGGACTAGTACCGAACTTGCACACGAAAATCACTCACTACGAAAGCAAAAGACTTGGCAGACGATGCAACTTCCCCCCAATGAAAAGCAGGGGTGTCACTAGCACGTTAAGAGACCATACAATAAGTGTCAGGGGCCCGAGACTGTTCAACTGCCTCCCAGCATACATAAGGGGGATTACCTAAAGTCGGTTCCTGACCAGCCGGGCTGTGGCTCGTACGTTGGTTTGCGTGCAGCCAGCAGCAACAGCCTGGTTGATCAGGCTCTGATCCACCAGGAGGCCTGGTCACAGACCGGGCCGCGGGGGCGTTGACCCCCGGAACTCTCTCCAGGTAAACTCCAGGTAATAAAGGCAAAGGGGATAAAAAGAGTGCAAAAATTATAGGGGAATAAGTCTGTCGAGTATACCTGGTAAAGTGTACGGAAGAGTTATTATTGAAAGAATTAAGAGTAAGACGGAGAGTAGGATAGCAGATGAACAAGGAGGCTTTAGGAAAGGTAGGGGGTGTGTAGACCAAGTGTTTACAGTGAAACATATAAGTGAACAGTATTTAGATAAGGCTAAAGAGGTTTTTGTGGCATTTATGGATTTAGAAAAGGCGTATGACAGGTTGATTAGGGGGGACAATGTGGCAGATGTTGCAGGTGTATGGTGTAGGAGGTAGGTTACTGAAAGCAGTGAAGAGTTTTTACGAGGATAGTGAGGCTCATGTTAGAGTATGCAGGAAAGAGGGAGATTATTTCCCATTAAAAGTAGGCCTTAGACAAGGATGTGTGATGTCACCGTGGTTGTTCAATATATTTATAGATGGGGTTGTAAGAGAAGTAAATGCGAGGGTCTTGGCAAGAGGCGTGGAGTTAAAAGATAAAGAATCACACATAAAGTGGGAGATGTCACAGTTGCTCTTTGCTAATGACACTGTGCTCTTGGGAGATTCTGAAGAGAAGTTGCAGAGGTTGGTGGATGAATTTGGTAATGTAAAAGAAGAAAATTAATAGTGAATATAGGAAAGAGTAAGGTTATGAGGATAACAAAAAGATTAGGTGACGAAATGCTGGATATCAGACTGGAGGGAGAGAGTATGGAGGAGGTGAATGTATTCATATATTTAGGAGTGGACGTGTCAGCAGATGGGTCTATGAAGGATGAGGTGAATCACAAAACTGATGAGGGGAAAAGGGTGAGTGGTGCACTTAGGAGTCTGTGGAGACAAAGAACTTTCCGTGGAAGCAAAAACGGGAATGTATGAGAGTATAGTTGTACCAACACTCTTGTATGGGTGTGAAGCATGGATTGTGAATGTTGGAACGAGGAGAAGGCTGGAGGCAGTGGAGATGTCATGTATGAGGGCAATGTGTGGTGTGAATATAATGCAGAGAATTCGTAGTTAGAAAATTAGGAGGAGGTGAGTGATTACCAAAACTATTATCCAGAAGGATGACTGGGTTTTGTGTGTGAAGGGGCTTGGACTTCCAGCAAGCATACGTGAGCGTGTTAGATAAGAGCGAATAGAGTCAAGTGGTTTTTAGGACTTGACGTACTGTTGGAGTGTGAGCAAAGTAACATATATGAAGGGATTCAGGGAAACTGGTAGGCCGGACTTGAGTCCTGGAGATGGGAAGTACAGTGCCTGCACTCTGAAGGAGGGGTGTTAATGTTGCAGTTTTATAACTATAGTGTAAGCACGCTTCTGGCAAGACAGTGATGGAGTGAATGATGGTGAAAGTTTTTTTTTCCTGGCCACCCTACCTTGGTGGGAAACGGCCGATGTGTTAATAAATAAATAATATATATGAATATTTTTTTTTATATACACATCGGCCGATTCCCACCAAGGCAGGGTGGCACAAAAAAGAAAAACTTTCATCATTCACTCCCTCACTGTCTTGCCAGAAGGGTACTTTACACTACAGTTACAAAACTGCAACATTAACACCCCTCCTTCAGAGTGTAGACACTGTACTTCCCATCTCCAGGACTCAAGTCCGGCCTACCGGCTTCCCTGAATCCCTTCATAAATGTTACTTTGCTCACACTCCAACAGCACGTCAAATATTAAAAACTATTTGCCTCCATTCATTCCTATCAAATACGCTCATGCACGCTTGCTGGAAGTCCAAGCCCCTTCACACACAAAACCCAGTCATCCTTCTGGATAATAGTTCTGGTAATCACACACCTCCTCCTAATTTCCTAACTACGAATTCTCTGCATTATATTCACACCACACATTGCCCTCAGACACGACATCTCCACTGCCTCCAGCCATCTCCTCGCTGCAACATCATCACCCATGCTTCACACCCATGTAAGAGCATTGGTTTAACTATACTCTCACACATTTCCCTCTTTGCTTTCATGGACAAAGTTCTTTGTCTCCACAGACTCCTTAGTGCAACACTCACCTTTTTCCCCCTCATAAGTTCTATGATTCAACTCATCCTTCATAGGACCATCTGCTGACACGTCCACTCCTAGATATCTGAATACATTCACCTCCTCCATACTCTCTCCCTCCAATCTGATATCCAGTCTTTCGTTACCTATTTTTTTTTGTTATCCTCATCACCTTACTCTTTCCTATAATCACTTTCAATTTTCTTCTCTTACATACTCTACCAAATTCATCCACCAACCTCTGCAACTTCTCTTCAGAATCTCACAAAAGCACAGTGTCATCATCAAAGAGCAACTGTGACAACTCCCACTTTGTGTTTGATTCTTTATCTTTTAACCCCAAACCTCTTGCCACATGGTTTAATATTTTACTTTAATCCGTATTTCAGGAACAAAATATTCTTACATGGAGGGCGTTCCGGGTGTCAACGCCCCCGCGACCCGGTCCATGACCAGGCCTCGCAGTGGATCAGCCTGATCAACCAAGCAAATTGACGTAGGAACCACAGCCCGGTTGGTCAGGTACTGACTTTAGGTGCCTGTCCAGCTCCCTCTTGAACACAGCCAGGGGTCTATTGGTAATCCCCCTTATGTATGCTAGGAGGCAGTTGAGTAGTCTTGGACCCCTGACACTTATTGTGACACTGATGTTAGTATATAGGTGAACTGCAGTCTTAATGGCTCAGGAGCGGTCTTTAAACGTAATTAAGCAGTAATTAGGAATGTTTATTCAAATGTCTGAGCACCTTAACCTTACTTTTTCACTTCTTCCATTGTCTCCTGTCGAAATTCTGCCTCTGACTGAAGAAGCCTGCTGTGCAGGAGAAACGTTTCGGCAATAAATATGAGACTTGTACTTATCTATATGTGGTTGCAAGGGGTCGAGTCTCAGCTAATCCCCCTCCCCCAATCTTGTCGCCTGCCGCTGCTGGATTTATTCTCTCCTGGCTTCGAGAGTCATACCTTTTTAAAGCTATGTATGGATCCTGCCTCTCCCACTCCACTGTCTAAGTTGCTCCATTTTCTGGCTACTCTAAGGCTGAAGAAATATTTCCTAACATCCCTGAGACTCATCTGTGTTTCCAATTCCCAGCTGTGCCCTTGTGTTCCTGTTTCCCATCTCTCGATCACTAACCCTATTTACCCGGGCAATACGTCTCACTATTTTGTACGTTATCATCATATCACCCCCAAGTCCTCCTGTAATTGAAAATCACCAGGTTTAGCTCCTTCAGTCCCTTGTCACAGCTCATATTCCTTTAGCTCTGAGACTAGTCCCGTTGCAAACCTCTGCACTTTCTCCACTTTCGTAAAATGCTTGATCGTGGGTCATGTTTATCATTTGACAGCTCTAAGCAAACCTCTCCAGGGTACCAGGAATAATAAATTAATATACATATATATTTACCTCTGCTAAGCAGAGGGTAAATATTTACCAAATACGATTCAGAGAATCTCCCAATGTTTATACATGGGAGGCATGTGTGTGTACTTCTGTATATACACACAGAGAGTTCACTTTAACCCCTATTTTACACATTAAAACATTCTAGGTGTTCGTATTGAGACGAGTTGTGGTTTTAATGTTATATGTGTGGTCAATAGTTCTCAAAATCTTAAAACTAACACTCCAATTGTTGAAGAATTAGATATATGTGCAACATTTGACTATCTATTTGTACACATTTCGAATCCAGTGGCTTTATCAGTACAATACAAGGACATAATATGAAGTCTGTTGAATTATATACAAAAGATGAGGTAATCCAGTCCCTCAGCCTTGGAGTTGGTGAAGAATAATGTAGGCTTGAAGACTACGTTACTCTTCAGCCAAGTAGCTACTGAACACAGGTCAGATACCTAGGGAGCACACAGGTCAAGTAGCTAGGGAACACACTGGCCAGGCAGCTAGGGAACACACAGGTCAAGTAGCTAGGGAACACACTGGCCAGGTAGCTAGGGAACACACAGGTCAAGTAGCTAGGGAACACACTGGCCAGGTAGCTAGGGAACACACAGGTCAAGCAGTTACTGAACACACAGGAGGCCAACGGAGCCAGACCTGCCACCGACCTCAAACTAAAGAATCAAATTCTCTAACAGCCGTCAGGATATCCGCTTATTATTAACACTTTAATTACGATTGCATCTCGATGCAACACATTACATATAATGACGTAAAGTCACTGTATAAGGAGCTACAAGGCCGAGATGTTTATACGATGGAACTCCGGGAAATCACAGGTGGAAGTGAGGTGGGTAATTAATTGTTAAAGATTTTGGAGTGTAGCGTGGGAGTAGGAAAATATAGGGGAGAGGTGAAAGAGATTAAAGGAGTTGTCATGGAATGTAAAGCCACTATAATGTAAGTTGTATCGTCATTATGTGTTTCAAGGAGGCCACTCTAGGTGTCTGTTTTCCCTTGTCGTGATGTGAACCTCCAGGAAGAGCGTAATTTCAGGCCAACACCGTTCCTCTGAAAACAACAGCAGCACCAGCGACCTACCGCCCTCAGTAATTAGGAAAACATGTAGTCTCGCTCTGTGTAGAGCTTCCTCAAATCAATGACTTGATAAAGCTGCACACTGAGCGAAACGTTCAACAGTAAAGGCTTGCTCTGCACCTCTGCCATTTCTTCACCGTTTCTTTGAACTACAACACGAGGAACATGCAAGAAAACAATTACTCCTTGTACCGGCGAATCATTCAATTTCAAGCAATTATTATCTGACTCACCTACAGCTGTATCCCACTTCATAAATTTTGTTCAGTTCCAATACCGGAGAGTTTACAGACACTTCCATATACGTCTACAATAGTCGCATTACGCATATAGTTAATCATACCTGTACACGGATGATAAATTATGAAGATTTACCCAAATCAGCGAAAATTATTTACACTGGGGACCACGCTGAGTAAATGTGTATGTCGTCTTAATTTATGTTCAACCAATATTAATACTACACATAGTGGAAATTATAATGCTTAAAATTACAAGAGATAACTCGTATTGATACGATTGCAAACAAACCACGGAACGGGTGGGACCTGAACCCATGGCAGAGTTCTAATGCGCTGGTCTGTGAATTATAGAACTTACTTGACTTGGGTTCAAATCCCACCCGTTCCGTGCTTTTTTTTTTCTTTTTTTTAATAAATAACTGTTCTCAGCAGGGACGGATCTACTGTGAAACTTATAAAGGTTGAGCCTGAGGGGCCCCTTATCCCGGAGTCTCTTTAGTCCACATAGCTTAAGAACTGTGGGTTTACTGTATTAGGGGTTGCGAAGGGGCCCTCATAACAGTTCAAGCTTCAGGGCCCCGAAAATGTAGGTCTCCCCTCTGGTTCTCATAGATGTCAGCACCAACAAACGCCAGAGCTATGCAGCAGTAATGACACCTCTTAGTACATGACTGTACTACTGACATGTATCATTACAATAATGGTGTGCAACACCGGCAAGATGAGGGGATTAGACACATGTACAACACCTGGTAATCTTTATGATGAAGACGTTTCACCCACTAGTGGCTTTATCATTTCAGGGATGATATGCGAAGACGGTAGAACATGAGGTAATCAGAGCAGATTCCAAGTGCAGTCAGTTCCGTCTGTTTGCTTCATTGATGACTGTTGCGCTTGAGTGTCAGGTAAAGGGAACACTTTCATAGTCCGCCTCTGTGCTGGAGGGAATGATATGGGAGGGGCGTGAGAGAAAACTTGCCATGTAAACGATAGACATTGATTTGATTAAGTCAAAGGGAGGGATCCAGATAATATATAGCATTTTTTGCTAATTATTGTATGGAGAATTATCAGATGGTTATCTGTGTTGCGATTGATAGCATATGCGTTCATGTTACCTCTCTGGCAGGCACTTCTATGGTCACTGATCCTCGTGTTCAGCGTCTTAGTAGTTTTACCAACGTAATCTTTGTCACATACTCCACAGGGTGTCCCGTAGCTCGATTGCTTGTGCACTCAACTCGCACATTGAGGTCGGTGGTTTGATCCCCGGTAAAGGTGGAAACTTTAGGACGTGTTTCCTTAAGACACCTGCTGTCCCTGTTCATCTAGCAGTGAAAAAGGTGCCTGGGTATTAGTCAACTGTTGTGGATCGTATCCAGGGAACAAAATTGACCTAATTTGCCCGAAATGCTCTACATAACAAGTGGCATTCTGTATAGTAGGATGTCAACTTTGATCAGTATAAAATGCATTATGTAATTGTAGAAGTAAAGATTATTATTACTATCATTATTATTCTTGTAGACGTCGGCAGTGGCGTCTCGTGGATGCATTTTTCTTTTTAACTAAGTCCTTTATTGTTGAGGAAGCGACGGTGGCAACCCTAACGTTGGCTATGGGTAAGGATTTGGAGAGTTTACTGCCTGTAGTGCTGACAAGTTAATGTGTAGTAGTATCTGATGAGATTGGAATCTTGCCTGAAGTGTTGTGAGTAGTAAAGTTCAAGGGAGATTTAATTAATATCATCGTATTCTTCTTAGAATGCGACTACAGTAATAAAACGATAGCCTCGACATGCCGGGTTAAAGCATGCGCTTCAGGGGCTGCAGCTCAGGGTCCTCCGCCAGCTGGAGGGCCTCCAGAGGCTGCAGCCCAGGAGCCTCCGCCAGCTGGAGGGCCTCCAGAGGCTGCAGCCCAGGGTCCTCACAGTACCTGTAGCCCAGGGGCCTCACAGTACCTGTATCCCAGGGGTCTCACAGTACCTGTAGCCCAGAGGCCTCACAGTACCTGTATCCCAGGGGTCTCACAGTACCTGTAGCCCAGGGGCCTCACAGTACCTGTATCCCAGGGGTCTCACAGTACCTGTAGCCCAGGGGCCTCACAGTACCTGTAGCCCAGGGGCCTCACAGTACCTATATCCCAGGGGTCTCACAGTACCTGTAGCCCAGGGGTCTCACAGTACCTGTAGCCCAGGGGCCTCACAGTACCTGTAGCCCAGGGACCTCACAGTACCTGCAGCCCAGGGGCCTCACAGTACCTGTAGCCCAGGGGCCTCACAGTACCTGTAGCCCAGGGACCTCACAGTACCTGTAGCCCAGGGGCCTCACAGTACCTGTAGCCCAGGGGCCTCACAGTACCTGTATCCCAGGGGTCTCACAGTACCTGTATCCCAGGGGTCTCACAGTACCTGTAGCCCAGGGGCCTCACAGTACCTGTAGCCCAGGGGCCTCACAGTACCTGTATCCCAGGGGTCTCACAGTACCTGTAGCCCAGGGGCCTCACAGTACCTGTAGCTCAGGGGCCTCACAGTACCTGTAGCCCAGGGACCTCACAGTACCTGCAGCCCAGGGGCCTCACAGTACCTGTAGCCCAGGGGCCTCACAGTACCTGTAGCCCAGGGGCCTCACAGTACCTGTAGCCCAGGGGCCTCACAGTACCTGTAGCCCAGGGACCTCACAGTACCTGCAGCCCAGGGGCCTCACAGTACCTGTAGCCCAGGGGCCTCACAGTACCTGTAGCCCAGGGGCCTCACAGTACCTGTAGCCCAGGGTCCACACAGCACCTGTAGCCCTGGAGCCTCACAGTACCTTTAGCCCAGAGACCTCACAGTTCCTGTAGCCCAGGGGCCTCACAGTACCTGTAGCCCAGGGGCCTCACAGTACCTGTAGCCCAGGGGCCTCACAGTACCTGTAGCTCAGGGGCCTCACAGTACCTGTAGCCCAGGGGCCTCACAGTACCTGTAGCCCATGGGTCTCACAGTACCTGTAGCCCAGGGGTCTCACAGTACCTGTAGCCCAGAGGACTCACAGTACCTGTAGCCCAGGGGCCTCACAGTACCTGTAGCCCAGGGGCCTCACAGTACCTGTAGCCCAGAGGACTCACAGTACCTGTAGCCCAGAGGTCTCACAGTACCTGTAACCCAGGGGCCTCACAGTACCTGTAGTCCAGAGGTCTCACAGTACCTGTAGCCCAGGAGCCTCAGTACCTGTAGCCCAGGGGACTCACAGTACCTGTAGCCCAGGGATCTCACAGTACCTGCAGCCCAGGGGCCTCACAGTACCTGTAGCCCAGGGGCCTCACAGTACCTGCAGCCCAGGGGCCTCACAGTACCTGTAGCCCAGGGGCCTCACAGTACCTGCAGCCCAGGGGCCTCACAGTACTTGTAGCCCAGGGGCCTCGCAGTACCTACATACTATCGATATTAGCATAACTGTTCTTCAGCCAATGTTTCACAACAGTATGAAGTCAACTCATTACGATTGTAATTAGATCATAGATGTGTAAATAGTTCATTACTGTAACTTCCTTAGCTACTGAAGCTACTATGGGCGAAACGTTTCCTTTAGTAAATATCCTGGAAATAAATAATTTTTGACTGACTTTTTAGGGTGCTGTCCTAGGTAATTTATACATATGTTAAGCTGTACCTAAATAATCTTACTCCAAGGAGTCCTGTGGAATTAAGTTACTTTATCTGACCTTTTACTGGGGTTATCCTACGTAATTTTGCACTGTGTATAATAACTGTATTCGTGTATACCTGTACCTAAATATACTTACTTTCCCATACACACTCTGACTTTTTGGGTTACTATCCTAAGTAATTTATACATATGTTACTATGTATGATAATTTGTGTAACTGAATTTATGTGTACATGTAAAAGGCCTTCAATATGATCAATCATTATATATTATGTAAGAAGCCACAAGCTATCGGCATAGGTTCTGTAAATTGGTTTAATCCTACCTGAGCAACAGGAAACAAATTGTCAAGATCAACAATACAGAATCAGAACCTCTGCCGATAGCATGTGGAGTTCCCCAGGTAGCATTCTGGGTCCCTTACTGATGCTTTATTATGTGAATGATATGCCCATCAGTGTCAACTGTAAGCTTATGTTGTATGCAGACGACAGCACTTTGTTAGTGTCAGATAAAGACCCGCAAGGTATAGCTAATATACTGTCACTCGAACAAGAGTCCTGCAGCAAATGGTTAGTAGACAAATTATCTTTACACCTCAGGAAAACGGAATCCATACTCTTTGGCAAGAAAAATAAACTGAAAAATGTATGTAATTTTAATGTCCAGTGTAATGAGCAACACATCACTTCAGTATCTTCAATGAAATATCTGGGAATCCCCTTTGACCCATGCATGTCAGGAGAACTGAAAAGGAACTGTAATAAAGAAAACGAATGCCACACCAAAGTTCCTCTTCAAACAGGCGCTGTTTTTACATACTGAGGCTCGCAAGACCCTATATCTAACTTTCATACAATGCCATATAGATAACTCTTCCTCTTCATAGCACTCTGTCTTAACAAAAAAAAAAATCTTAAAGATAGACTGCAAATCACCCAGGACAATACGGCAAGATTCATCCTGGACCTGGGTCTAAGAGAACATGTAGACCAGGATGAATTACAACAGTTGGATATGCTGAATGTTGAAGACAGAGTAAAACAACTTAAGCTAAATCACGTTTATAAAATTGCTCACAGTGTGCAGAATATCTTGCTGCCAAGTTTGTCAAGGCTGGGAACCGAAATAGTACTAGGGGAAGGGAACACAACTTTGTAGTACCCACAGTCAGTGGTCAGGCTTTAAACATATTTTATTGTGCAACAATACATGAGTGGAACGAACTGCCTCACATGTTAAAGTCTCTTATAGCATGAACCAGTTCAAGAAGAGTGTTAATAGGTACTTAATAAATCAAGATACAGAAAGGGAGGAGATGATTTCTTGTATAGCTAACATACATGTACCTATTACTGTAATATTTATGTACCTATTACTGTAATATTTATGTACCTATTACTGTAATATTCATGTATTTGTTACTGTGATCTGGTCCTCTGTCTTTCATGTTAATGTAACTCAGGTTACATTATTCTTCATATATCTTCTTTTATTATAACTGCTTCTCATATAGATAAGTTACTTAGCATTTTTTAACTGCTAAGATTAAAATAATAAGATATTACAAGGACCCCCAGGGGAAATAGGTCACTTTGTCTGATTTTTTTGGGGAGGTTATCCTAGGAAACTCACACACATATGCTGCTATGTATGACAATTTACGTAACTGTATTTATGTGTTCATGATTGTGACCAGATCTACCTGGAGTTCATTACCTTTGTACCTTGTTCAGCTATCAAAACTTTAGGGTCCAGTCCCTGGACCCATTATGTACCTCTGTAAACCTTTGACTACCGCCCACAGGATAGGTATGGGGTGCATAATAAACATATTAAACTAACTAGACTGTGTACCTGTACCTGAATAAAACTTACTTAGAAGAGTTCCACAAGCAAGTCAACACACACACACGTTTTCGTTGTCAACAAGCGACAAAGAAAACCAGAGTTGCTGAGGTGAGTGAGTGAGTGAGTGAGTGTGGGCGGGGCTGGAGGAAGAGTCAGGAAGGCTCCTCTTCCCCGCACCTCACCAATAGCAACACACAAGTCAAGGAGCTCAACACGAATCTCTCACCTTCCTCTCCACGCTCTTCTCCCGCACGGAATCACTATGGATGCTGTTTGGATAAATTTAAGATTGTTGCACTCATCTACGGTATTATTGTACGATGACAAAGGTGTAATGCCCCTAATTACTGGCCATCCAATATCCTCTAATTTCCAGATATAGATTTAATGCAATGGTTCTTTTAAAATCTGTAAAAATGCTACCACAGTAACAGCATAACTTTTTTTTTTTTTTTTTATATTTTATTTAAAAACTTCATGTACAGATATTAATAGGTACATATACAAAAAAATGATCAAGGACAACATCAGTAAATCAATATATAAACACAAAACAATCCAGGCAACATCTGCCAGTCTACTATATACAAGTTTTTATAACATATCACAATTTAAGAAGGAATAAAGTTATAATAACAAAGGCCACAAAATGGCTATTAAGAAAACTCCTAAAATTACAACCTCAACACAGATAATGCTCCAAGCTTAATGACAATCACCCATAATACCTCCCTCAACAAATACACCAGACCTACAATATGCCTTATTAAGAAACCTGTGCTGCAACACAGGTGACCCATCATCCCCCCCCCACTCACACATACACATTGAAAACTAACCCTATCACCAACCTGAATAATCATGACATTAATTATCCTCAATTTAGGATTATTATGTCACATGTCACTTGAGGAAGCATTATTTACAACCATGAATGGTACAGGACTACCAAAATTACAATACCTTAAATAAGAACAATAATAATAGGTAATTACTACCAAAACTGATGCTGGCCCACGTTACAATAAAACAAAAATAACTCAGTGCTTCAAGGAAATAGTGAAAGGAAAACCCTCTCAAGAAAATTCAAATTCAATTGCAATACCAGTGTAAGTGGAACATAATACGCTACCAAAGAAATATACATGTTATATAATTTATAGGTTATACATTAATACATGTTATATATTTAATCTGCTCCTTACACCTTCCCCATCAAGGGAACTAAGCAAAACTTATCTTGCACAACCTCTCATCTGGTCACACACTAGTACCTCCAATCACACCCAACCACATCACTGCATTCCCAAGGAGGTGAGCCCGTTGAAATCCCCTGAACCCCCCCCCCCCCTTTTACCAACCCACTCACCCCGGCAGTTAAAGCCCCTTATAACGCCAATAAAATCCCTATTGTTAGTCCTCTATAACCTTCAGAAAAATACTCTTCCCACCTTTTCCCAAAAATGTCTCTGTTGCGACACAAAGTTCGATAAAACGTCGCCGCCAAAGTCCTTCTCAGCACATCCCCACCCACCTTCCCCCTCATACCCCATAAAACATATATGTAGTCCACGATGACATATGCTAAACCTCTTACCACACTCTCCTCCACACCACTCATATCAAGACTCAACGCTCGCAATACCGCCACACCTTGGCCCCCCACCCTCACCACTACCTTACGCATCCATACCCTGATGCACTCCAAACCTTCACAAAAATAGACGACATGATACGCAGTCTCTTCCCCACTGCATCTGCCACACCCCCCACCCTCAATAACCCTCCTGTCTCGGAGCATCGCTCCCGTTGGCAAAATCCCATGCAGGAAACGGTACATAACCTCACGCGCCCTAGGTCGTATCCTTAATGTACTAAACCTTCGCCATATTACATCCCATGCATACATGGGGTAGATCCCTTCAACCGGCGCCACTACATGTTTCTCTAACAATTTACACAACGTTCCCACCTTTACTTTTCCTGGTTCCCTGGCTAACATTAAGGCGCGTAACACTGTCTCGCATTCCTTCATTTCCGCCCCTCCATACCATTTCCTCAGGTGAGCATGTACCTTATCTAGCTGACCCTCCCTCCATCCACCTGCACTCATCACTTCCCTCTTAATAAACACACATTTCACGCGCTTTCTCAAGTCCAACAAACCCAACCCTCCCCTACATACCGGCAATGTCACTACCTCCCTTCGCAACCAGTTGCACCCTGAACCCCACAAAAATTTGAACACCATTCTAAGAATACTCGTGATCGCCGTTCCTGTTAGTAAGTAAGTAAGTAAGTAAGTAAGTTTATTCAGGTAAACACAAATACAGTTACATAGAATTATCATACATAGCAGCATATGTGTAGGGAACCTAGGATAACCCAAAAAAGTCAGACAGAGTGACTTATTTCCATTGGGGTCCTTTTACCTTATTATTATAGTATAAAGGTTATAATATTTTCTTATTATTCTACAATGAAGATAACATCTTATTATCATACTAAAAAGACTATCTGCTACACCAAGGTCATTAAGACTATCTACAATACGAGGGTCATTACAAGGAATAAGGTAAAATTTACACGTATGTTAGCTAAAAAATAGAAAATCATTCCCCTCCCTTTCTGTAGCTACATTCATCAGACACCTTTTGGCACTCTTCTTGAACTGGTTCACGCTATGACTGGCTTTGACATGTGCGGGTAGTCTGTTCCATTCCTTTATTGCTGTACAATAAAAGGTGTTTGAAGCCTGGCCACTGACTGTGGGTACTACAAAGTTGTGCTCTCTCCCCCTAGTACTATGATTGCTTTGGTTCCCAACCTTGACAAAACTGACAGCAAGATATTCTGGACATTGTTTGTGAGCAATTTTATAAACATGATTTAGCTTCAGTTGTTTTACTCTGTCTTCAACATTTAGCATATCCAACTGCTGTAATTCATCCTGGCCTACATGTTCTCTTGGTCCCAGCCCCAGGATGAATCTTACGATTTTGTTCTGGGTGATTTGCAGTCTATCTTTCAGTTTTTTTGTCAAGGCAGAGTACCAAGAAGAGCAAGCGTAATCCATATGGCATTGTATAAGGGCTAGACATAGGGTCCTGCGAGCCTCAGTAGGTAGACACTGTGCTTGTCTATACAGGAACTTCAGTTTGGCATTCGCTTTCTTTACTACACTGTTCCCTATCAATTCTCCTGACATGCATGGGTCAAAGGGGATTCCCAAATATTTTACTGATGAAACCAGAGTGATGGGCTCCCCATTACATTGAACATTAAAATTATTTACCCTTCTCAGTTTATGTTTCGTGCCAAAGAGAATGGCTTCAGTTTTCCCTAGGTGTAATGATAGTTTGTTGTCTACTAACCATTTGCTGCAGGACTCCAGTTCCAGTGTTAAAACATTAGCAATATCTTGTGGGTCTTTACCTGACACTAACAGAGCACTGTCATCTGCATACAGTAGGAGTTTGCACTTGACACTGATAGGCATATCATTGACATAACATAAGAATAATAAGGGACCCAGAATACTACCTTGGGGAACTCCACATGTTATCGGCAGGGGTTCTGATTCTGTTTTGTTGATTTTGACTATTTGTCTCCTGTTGCTAAGGTAGGACTTAAACCAGTCTACAGAACCTATACCAATAGCTTGAAGTTTATTACATAATATATTGTGGTTGACAGTATCGACATCACAGTAACGGCATCACAGCCGAAACAAACCAGACTTTACTATATAGTAATACATTGATGACAATTACACGCTGCCTAAGGGTTAAATGGTGAGGTCGCAGCATTCCCAAACGTCGCTGCACCTGTTCCACCATCCTATTCGAATTGCTAACCCTTGCAGCACTCAGGTCAGCCTCATACATGACACCGCAGATTTTCAGACTCCCGGTCCTCCGCTGCACAACATCACATCCCCACTCTAATCTCTCTGTCCACTCTCCCAGCCCCATGATCATTGACTTTTCCAGATTTACCTTCATCCCAGTAGCTCTCCCAAAAGTGTGTACAACTTCCCCCAAAAGTCCTAACCGTGTCTCCTCACTTGCCAAAATAGTGGTATCATCAACATAGCCCACCAAACCAGGCCACGGCTTCAGCTCACCATCCCTCCCCCCCGGCCTTAGACGATCCTCCACCATCCTATAAAAGGGATCCTGAACACATGCAAACAATATTTGTGATAAAGGACATCTCTGCCGAAGACCCCGCTCCATGTTGACACCCCCCCCCACACACCCATTGATTTGCACCCTTACCTTCGCATTTGAGTACAGCGTATCCACCCACCCCACTATTTCTTCGCCAAACCCCTGTCGTAGGAGAATATCCCTCAAAGCCTTTCTTTCCACCCTATCATAAGCCCCTTGCCAATCCAACGCCACCAACGCTCCTCTTTCCCTTTCCATGTCCTCCAGGAACCCCTTGATAATCCCGTGGCCCACGCTCATTGACCTACCAGGTAAACCAAACTGAGACTCAAACACGACCCTCCCCACAACACATTTAAGCCGATTCCCAAGAATTTTCGCAAATAATTTATAATCAGCACAAAGCAATGAAATGGCTCGATAATCCCGAAGGGTACTCTGCTGTTTACCCTTTGGGACCAACACCACCACCGCCGTTGCCTGAGATTCTCCCATCTTACCTCCGTCTTTCATGGTTCTTTTAAAATCTGTAAAAATGCTACCACAGTAACAGCATAACTAAATGTATGGCAGTACTGACTTGCTTCCGTGTTCTCACACACACGGGCACGCGCGCGCTTTATTATTATTACAGTTATGGAGAGGGCTAAATCCACAGGGGTCATCAGAGCCTTGGGAAAAATGGAGGGCATTCAGGCTTGCTTCCAGTTCCTTAGATGAAGAACCCCTTACCATCTTCAAGGAACCTCCCTGTCTGAATTTTTGGGTTATCCTAGGTGAGTTACACTATGTATAATTATACTTTATATGTACCTGTGCCTAAATTATATATATATATATATATATATATATATATATATATATATATATATATATATATATATATATATATATATATATATATATATATGCAATAAGATCCCAGTAAACAGGTGATTTTAGAATATGCAAAACAACCACTGTGAAAGAATAGAGAAATTCCAAGCGCTTTCCTTGATAATGTGAGTAGTCGCGAAAGCGCTTGGAATTTCTCTATTCTTTCACAGTGGTTGTTTTGCATATATATATATATATATATATATATATATATATATATATATATATATATATATATATATATATATATATATATATATATGTATATATATATATATATATATATATATATAGTATATATATATATATATATATATATATATATATATATATATATCAATATACATCAGTAACATACACAAATTAACATTAAGATCGACAGACAACACTCTAATTACCAGACATAATGAGGGCAAATTCCTAGGCCTATACCTTGACAACAACCTGAATTTCAGCACCCATATCCAACACATAACCAAAAAAGTATCCAAAACGGTTGGGATCCTCTCCAAGATACGATACTACGTGCCACAAACTGCCCTTCTCACACTATACCACTCAGTTATTTATCCATACCTCACCTATGCTATTTATGCTTGGGGATCAACTGCAGCAACACACCTAAAGCCAATAATAACCCAACAAAAAGCTGCAGTAAGAATAATCACTAAATCCCATCCCTGGCAACACCCCCCCCCCACTCTTCATAGATCTAAACTTACTCCCTGTTCAGTACATCCACACTTACTACTGTGCAATCTACATCTACAGGACCTTAAACTCCAATATCAACCTTGACCTAAAATGCTTTCTTGACAGTTGTGACAGAACCCACAGGCATAACACCAGACACAAACATCTCTACGACATTCCCCGTGTCCGACTAAACCTTTACAAAAATTCAATGTATGTCAAAGGCCCTAAAATCTGGAACACCCTACCTGAGAACTCTAGAACTGCAGACACATTCATCACCTTCAAAACTACCATTAGAAAACATCTTATCTCCCTGATACACCCCGTCAACTAACTACACGAATACCACCTGGTGATTCACACTTACACTCACTCACCCATTTGACCATAAACAGAAATATTAACCTCAATCTTAAAATAATGAATCCTGTGATACTCCAATACTGAAACTATGTACTGTGCCAAAACAAAAGCATTCACATTGCTAAACTCACAAACTAGTATTTAGTCACTTAGCCATAATACCAACTTACCTCATAATTTGTAATATTTTAAAATTAAGAATTAAACTAAGTCTGCCCGAAATGCCTAGCCATGCTAGGCGTTCTAGTGGTGCACTCTGTAATCATTATTTAACTACATGTAAACCACACAATAACCAAATTCTGTAAACTCAGCATTGTAATACTTATAGAGAATAAACTTTGAATTGAACTGAATATATATAAAGCCTTTTGTTATGAAGAGCATTTCGGGCAAATTAGGTCAGTTTTGTCCCCATGATGCCACCCACACCAGTTGACTAACACCCATGTACCTATTTTACTGCCAATTGAACATGGGCAGCAGGTGTGTGAAGGAAACACGTCCTATTGTTTCCACCCATACCGGGGATCTAACCACGGACCTCAGTGTGTGTGAGCCGAGTGCTCTAGCACTCAGCTGGAAGAAGCAGTAACCTCACAAGCAAACCACAAATTTATATATATATATATATATATATATATATATATATATATATATATATATATATATATATATATATATATATATATATATATGTCGTGCCGAATAGGCAGAACTTGCGATCTTGGCTTAAATAGCAACGCTCATCTTGCCATATAGGACAAGTGAAAATTTGTGTATGCAATAATTTCGCCAAAATCATTCTGAACTTAATGAAAAAAATATATTTCACTGTGTTTGTTTAGTATTAAATTATTGTAAACAAATCTAAAATATATTTAGTTGGGTTAGGCTAAAATAAATTGTTCTTGTTATAATAAGGTTAGGTAAGTTTTCTAAGTTCCTTTTGGTGCAAAATTAAAAATTTTTACATCAACATTAATGAAAAATATATATCTTTAAACGTATAAGAGAAAATTTTAGAAAGGACTTAATTTTAAATGAGTTCTTGCTAATTGACCAGTTTTACATATTCGGCACGACATATATATATATATATATATATGAATATAAATATATATATGTATGTTATATGATATATATATATATATATATATATATATATATATATATATATATATATATATATATATATATATATATATATAAAGCCTAAACCGTCATTATACTTTTTTTAACTTTCATGCATAGGTATTACGAGTGGCAGAGACTGCAAGGTAGGGTCACTGAGGCGTATTCTTGGTGCAGATGTTAAAGGTAAGATAACAACAGGTAAGTGGGCGTGGCTGGCTGCTTGTTGGATCTGGTTAGTAATACGTCAGTAGCTTATCAATTTTTATAAGAGCACAAGAACATTAGAAAGGTGGAGCACTGCTTCCTGATGATGGTAGTGGTGCTGGTAGTGGTGGTGATAGTGGTGGTGGTTGTGGTAGTGTTGGTGGTGATAGCACTGGTGTTGGTAGTAGTGGTGGTAGTAGTAGTGGTGGTGGTGGTAGTGGTGATAACGTAGTAGTAGTGGTAGTGGTGATGTTAGTGGTGGAGGTGGTAGTGGTGGTGTTAGTGGTGGTAGTGGTGATAGTAGTGGTAGTAGTGGTGGTTGTAATGGTAGTAGTGGTGATGGTAGTAGTAGTAGTTAGTAGTGGTGGCGAGACCCACCCCACTACACACACACACACACACACACACACTTGGGGCTGTGTATCGTCACATCAATTCCTCTTATGATTTCCTGTAGTAAAAAGGTATTGAAATAGTATACATATTTCTATAAAATAATATAGAAAAATATGCTCATATTTTCGAGCTATACTGAAAACTTTCGCCCTACACTTATACCAACAAAAAACGATGATTATTAAAATATTCATTATACCCGATTTCCACTCGATCTTCTTCAGTTATTATAAAGTAGAAATTAAAAACCTGTAGATTCGATTTTATTTGAGATCGAAAAGTGATTGACCCCAATTGACGCACATTTCTCCATACTCCCACTGAAGAAAAGTGTCGAAAAGTCAACGCGAGTTAATTATATAAATTATTTTGTGCACGTGTACGTAGGGCGCAATTTCGGGATTGTCTGCTTTCCGAGACGGACTGTCGCTACAGTGCAACAGTGCTACATAAGAGAGTTCACTGTTGTCTACAATACTACTCTGCTCACCTGCGCTCGCCCTTGCTTACACATAACTACTTACTCGCCGAATATATATATATATATATATATATATATATATATATATATATATATATATATATATATATATATATATATATATATATATGGACAAATATGTGAGAATGTTTAGATTTAAGAATTACCTGCCAATGCAAGTGCCAGTAACCTCCTCTGTTCTTATCGTCAGTCTAAGTGAATTTCCGTCTGTAAAGTACACGAGACATGTGGTACACAGCTCTCGGCTTACAAGCGAGAAGTCCTGGTTTCGATTTCCTGAAGGGACTACAATATAGATAGAACATTTGAGTTTTTATTCAAGTTCTCTACGTGTATCTTTCACAGACTATTATGCGCATATACAGTGGTTGTAATGAGCAGTTAATAAATATATGCACCCATTCATCGATGGAAAATTCTGTAAATTTGACTTGGGATAATCTCCCCCCCCCCTCTCTTCCCCAAACAAAAAAAGCGTTGCGACTTATTTTTCCACTGGGGTTCTCCATGTGATGATATGCCCATGTTCACGTAACATGTTCAATGACTAAATGTTCCTAGCTTTCCTGGGGCATTTATAAACATTATTCCCTTGAAACCCCCGTTAATGACACTCAGGCTCTAGGGAAATGATGTCACGTTTGGGATGTCACAAGAGGCTGGAAAACTTGTCGGACGAACAGCTCCCCGCAAGCAGTACTTCATAAACCACAATGTTCAACACTTCTGCCCTACTAGAGGAAATAGGGGTGTTTACTAAGAATAGTTGCCATTTACCACCCTTGGGTTTATTATATTTACACGTACTCCGATTATTCATGGACCTAATTCTACAATATCGAAGCATGACAAGTATATATAAACAACGAAGGTTGACGCTGAGTTTGTACCTTGAATCAGATATGCGAGTTGGTGTGGGTTATTGCAATATATTATCTTCCGTTCTACATTACCCGTTGGCAAGGTCTGGCAATTTAATCTCCATCAGTGTTAATGCTGTGCTTCACCCACAGGTGAACGAACACATTTAAGCTCAACATTACGCACAAAATTTTGTCTGCATCGATGGAGATGTAGATTGAGGGTAACTGAGAGAAAGGATGTTTGCTGCTTTAGCTGATGGAGGAGAATCCCTTGATGCTGGAAGTGTTGAGGGAGAGATGGTGAAGGGGGAGGGGCGCCATACTCATCCCGCCCCGCCCCTCAACACCCTTTAAACACCCCTTAAACACCCCCTGCCACTGAGCACGTCACCAGTGACGGCCGGGCGCCAACTGCCCCAATGCTGACAGCAAACCATAACCACTGTTGTCTTCCTCAACCCCTTTCTTCCTCTTTCACTTCCATCTAGTGTCACACCCTGACGCCATCATCCTCCTCCTCTCTCTTACTCCAGTTATCAAGATAATTATCTCCTCTAAGGTGAAACAAATTCTAGTGGACGAGAGAGACACATCAGAGGCAGGAGAAAAGTAAAAGAGATGCGAAAGGCTCCGTGCAACATATCCTGCCTCCACAAAATGGTAGGTGACAACGGCCCATCTCTCAACAGAGACATAACATATAGTTTAATTCCTTCACTGATAATAAAGGCCACTGAGTATATACCAGATGTTTATCAGTGAGCACTTGTGAAATTGTACTTGTGAAACTGTACACTGGGTAGCACTGAGGCTACTTTCACCCTGGGTAGCACTGAGGCTACCTTCACCCTGGGTAGCACTGAGGCTACCTTCACCCTGGGTAGCCTTCAACCTACTATCACCCTGGATAATGCAAACACTCATTTCTGTGCAATAAATTCTATGTTTTTTCCTTCCCATTAAAAATAATAATGCTAACCATGTGTTATATTCAGTTTTAAATAAACAGTTTTGTTATACAATTTAATTATTTGCGTAAATGTTTTTTGCCCAGTATTTTTCTTATTAGGTTTTTTTTTTTACCCTCAGATTTTTACTGTTATCATTGTTTTCCTCTTTTTTTTTGCCCTTTGATAATGTTTTGCCATATACAAATTGTTTTTGGGAGGCTATAAATTTTTTTTTCTTTTGATTTACCATCTATTAACTTACAGCCATTTTTTTTATGCCTGATCCTTTTTTTTTTTTTCGTTTTTAAACTGTGATCTGGTAATATTTTTTTTTTGCCCTGTTAATCGTTTTTGTAATAAATGTTATTTTTTTTCCTATTGCCTCTTTTTTTTGCCTTTTGATCTTTTCTCTTTTAGTCTTGGAAGTTCTATTAAATTTATCGTACTATATAATATTAATGCTTCACCACCAAATAAATACTTTAATACCTAACGTAAATTTTTTGGGTGTCTAAGGAATGTAACCCTATTTTTCCCATATGTTCTTCAGTTCATTTTGGACAAACTTTTTGCTAAGACACAGGAATGTAACTACTGTCTTAATCGACGATTAACTGTGTGTATACCCAAATATATATCCCTCGGTGTGTATAAATAAGTTTATTTAAGTACGGGTACATATAAATAGTAACACAAATTATCATACATAGTAATGTAAGTGTAAATTACCCACCAGGAGAACCCAAAAAAGTCAAAGTGACTTAATTTTCATACACTAGTGTTCTGGATTCATACATACTCAGAGATACACACTGTTTACCACCAGGTAGGGTGATATAAATAAGGACACATTTACCATCATTCAGTCAGTGGCTGTCTTGCCTGTAATATACACAACATTGTACATTCAGTCTAACACTAGAAACTATATGACTCTAAAGGGTCCAGCTTTTGTTTTTGACTTAATAATACTTGAGTGCAGTAAAGTAATTGACTGTTACCAGTCCTCTGTCTCGCCACTAAGTTCAATTCTAGTATTATTTTAAACTATTAGCGGACCTCCACTTTTGAGGGAGTTGCCTAAAAGCCGCTTAAAGGCTCTTAATCCGGAGAATTGGAGCTACTCTCCCTTTCCTTGGAGCAAATCTGATTGCTTCCCATTCCATATGGAGCAGTGTAACACTTATGAGTTTAGTGCTCCCTCAATGGGCGTCCCAAAACCGTGTGCTCGACCCCCTTGTTAAGTCATCACTTCCACCATACATTAGAAAAGATTATATATACTGAGAGGTGTGTGTGTATCTATATATGGAAAACTATCATGTTATTAATAATGTAAATCATGAACAAGATATGTGTAGCAGATTTGATCATCTGAAGGAGACTGTTAGTGTAATATTTTTATTTACGTGGATCTGAACACTTCCCATGGCTGAGGCACTTAACCAACGTAATTATTATTATTATTATTATTATTATTATTATTATTATTATTATTATTATTATTATTATTATTATTATAATTAGTAGTGGTAGTAGTAGTAAGTAAGTAAGTAGTAGTAGTAGTAGTAGTAGTAGTAGTAGTAGTAGTAGTAGTAAGTAGTAAGCAGTAGTAGTAAGTAAGTAGTAGTAGTAGTAAGTAAGTTTATTCAGGTATACACAAATACAGTTACATAGAATTATCATACATAGCAACATACGTGTAGAGAACCTGGGATAACCCAAAAAAGTCAGACAGAGTGACTTATTTCCATAGGGGTCCTTATTATTATTATTATTATTATTATTATAATCAAAAAGAAGCAACCAACGTAACTAAAAAATGCAGCAGATTACGAGAATGTAGAATGCCACTAATATCTGTCAAATTAAGATTCAATGTATTAAAAAGTGTGCAGAATTTGCTGAAATTAAATACTGATAATTTCTAGAGATAACGATGTATGAATTTTAATATTGTTAATAGTGTGTCAACTATTTGGATTAAACTGCCATAATTAATTATATGAATTTGGAGACTCTAGTTGCTGGTCTCAGGGTTTGTTCCCCAAGCAGGATTAGTAAGTTTATTTAGGCGCAGGTACACATAAGACAATTATCACACATGTGTAAATTACCTAGGATAACCCAGATAAGTCAAACAACGTGACTTATTTCCACTGGGGTCTTTAACACGGTACACTAAGTTAGCACCTCTGAGTACAATCTATTATGTATTGTATTTTCGATCTTTTTCAAGCGTAGTCCTTCCATCTTACGCTAGTTCAGGAAAGGAAAAAGCAGATGTGTGGAGAGGCGTGTGTTAAAACAGCCGGGGTCTTATGTAAGCCTGTCAACAGTGCGGCCGCACCAGCCAAACGTATCCAAGGCGGAGGTGCATACTACAACACTACCACTGCATCGTTATGAGGTGCTGTCATTAAGATTAGACTAGAGGGTGAGCACAGGTGGACGCAGTCCATCCCCATTATATATTTCTCTGCCACACCCACTTTTTTTGGAGTGATGATGATGCCTTTTTTTGGGGGACGAGCGATTTTTTTTGCACATTTCTACAATCATGACCTTATAAGAAACAACATTTCTGGCTTAACTACACGACACGTTTTTTCATATGCTTGAATATGCAAGCAAGCAAGTAAGCAAGCAAGCAAGCAAGTGTCATGACTAAAATATACACAGAAGACAGTATTAAAACGCCTTAGGGAACTTTTCCGACCTTAACCAAAGAATATATAAGAACAAGGAATCGTACTTGCAGATTAGCAGATAGAACATTGATATAAAAATATCGAACGTAAAAATCAAAGTTAGTAAGCTGAGATCTCGTCAGAGTTCAGTTAATTACCCTACAAGGAAGGAAGGAAGGAAGAGAGGGAGGGAAGAGGGGAAGAGGAATGAATGACCCAGCATGTACGGTTTTAGCGCTACTCCATAATAATATATATATATATATATATATATATATATATATATATATATATATATATATATATATATATATATATATAAATATAAATACATATATATATATATATATATATATATATATATATATATATATATATATATATATATATATATATATATATATAAATATATATATATATATATATATATATATATATATATATATATATATATATATATATATATATATATATATATATATATAATAGATATAGGGAGGTACCACCTCTAGAACCTTACTGCCTTTACTGCACGTATAAGTTCTGTCAAGCACCTTAACTACTGGGAACGCTTGGAAGCACTTGACTTGTACTCGTTGGAACGCAAGAGGGAGAGATATATCATAATCGACACTTGGAAAATCCTGGAAGGAATGGTCCCAAATCTGCACACAGAAATCACTCCCTACGAATGTAAAAGACTGGGCAGGCGATGCAAAATGCCCCCAATTAAAAGTAGGGGCGCCATTGGTACACTAAGGG